>NW_004955475.1:6624749-6666346 GCF_000276665.1 Chinchilla lanigera
TTTTTTTGGTTTTTCTCCGGTACCAGGAACCGAACTCACGACCTTGCGCTTGCCAGGCAGGCGCTTTTGCCGCTGAGCTAAATCCCCAGCCCCTCTCCATTAGTTCTGATTGACAGTTTTTCAGGATATAACAATCTGGTTTGGAAGTTGCTTTTTTCAGAACTTGAAATACTTCACTCCAAGTTCTCCTTGACTTAAGATTTTATTTTGAGGCATCTGCTGTGATTCAGATGGGATTTCCTTTATATGTAATTTGTTTCCTTTCTCTAACAGCTTTTAAAATTCTGTTCTTGTGCTGAATTTCTTGAATCTTTATTATTGTATGCCATGGTGAAGATTTATTTTGATCATGAGTAATTGGAGTTATATATTCCTCATTTATCTGTATCTTGATTTCTTTTTCCATTATTAGGAAGTTTTCTGTCAATATTTCTGTGAGGAGGTTGTTTATATAATCTTTGCTGACTACTGCTTTTTCATTGACTCTGATCAATCTTTCATTGTTCTTCTTTGCATCATCTTGCAGTTGTTGGGTTGTCTTTTCAAGGTCCCTTGTTATTTTTCAGAGCTATTTCTTTCCATGATTCCTAACCATGATCCTGTCTTCTAGGTCTATATTTTATCTTTACTTTCATTCACTTGGTTTGCAACTTTCAATGGAATTTTTAGTTTCCTGGATATGTCTTTGAATGTTATTTCCTAGATATCTCTGTCACATTTCTTTCCTGTACTATGCATTGATGTTTTCCATCATTTTCCTATGCTCCTTACTTTTTAATATATGTTTGCTCCACATCTGCTGAGCAAGTCCTTCATTACTGTCATCATCCTGTCTTTATTTAACCTCAGAGGTTATTTCTGTCTTGATTTTATCTCCAGCCTTGTATCTCTCTTTCTTTCTCTCCCTCTCTTTTTTTACTATAGCTCCTGCCACTGCAGAAATTTCAGGTTACTGGCTTCTGATTTCCTCTATCTCATTATCCTCTGGATTTCTCCCTGGTGGCTTGAAATATAGGATGGCATTTTGCTTCTGTGTCTTGTCATTTTCTATTTTTTCAATTTTAATTTCTTTTCTGTGTCGTTGCTTTTATATTTCTTATGTTAGGTAATTTTATCACTGTTATTGAGACTTCCATAGGAAATGTCTATTCCTCTAAGTTTTCTTCTAGCTGTAGCTGGCTGTTGGTTTTTTTGTTCATGGTGAGATCTTATCTTTCCAATTAATTAAGGATGAGAATTTGTTATTTATTTGGCTCAGCACCCAGTCCTTAGCTGCTGCGCTATGGGGGTATTTACACTCCCCATAAATTATCACAATGTTGGCATACAAGGGTGAACAACTGATTACAACATGTATGGCATCTTGGCTAAAGCGGTACAATTAGAATAACCATGTTATCAAGCACAGCCTAGACACTGACAAACTATGATAACTGATAATTTGATATCTCTACTTATATGAGAAAGATCTGTAGTTATATAACAATATCTAACATAAAGCTAGGAACTTGTATGCAGTGAGTTTCCCCTTGACAGAATTTTTTATCCTGTAAGAAAGGGGAATTTAAATGGGATAGGGTACAAAACAGAGAGATAACTGAAGAGAAGTACAGTAGAAGTATGGCTGAAGGACAAAGGATGATCATCCAACCTTTGAGAAGCTGAAGAAGTGGACAGAAGAGAAAGAGGCAAGGAGAAAGGAAAAGAATATAGAGGCAAACCAGAAAGACTACAGACAATGTTCACTCATGTAAAAATAGAAAAACAATCAAGAAAGATTGTTGAGGAAATAGAACAGAGGAGAAAAAACAGTAACTGCCGAAACCTAAACAATCTCCCCTTCAAAAAGAAAACAAAAAAAAAAATTTCCTCTGGTGTCCCCAGTTCTGAGTCAGGTTCCTAGCCAGACCTGAAACTAGTACCATATAACCCCACCAAGTCTGCAGTTGGATTACCAAGGGGTTCTGGTCTGATCCTGGCACCACTAAACCCTCTCACGCATTGGTCATAAGGCAGGAAGAGTCTCTTTCTCCTGCCTCTAGCCAAGGCCAATTGCCTTCTTGCACCACTGTTCACAGAGCAGGAGCTTCTGCCCCTGGATTTCGGCTGCCATTGGAATGGAGTCTGGGTGGCCCCAGGCCCTATTCCTCAGCAGAATTACCCCCGGTTTGCTGGCCAACTGCCAACTGTCTACTGTGGCTGGATGGCTCTTCCCTCATTCCACTCCAGGACATTGATAGCCACCTGGGGGCTCTTCTGCTGTTGGGGTTCGAGCCAAAGGCCTTTAAGATAAAATTGTGACATCATCCACCCGCTTCTGCTCCTCCATGTGACTGTGTGCTGAGTGCTGCTGTAACTCACTAACAAACTATTTACTTTTAGGGGCTGCTTGGGAAAAAGTGTCTGGTGTTCTTTCTGTTGCCTCTGACTGTACAAGAGTCTCCTGGTCCAGGTCAGGTCTCCATTGCCAGGTGGAAAGCAAAGTTACTATTGCTGCCTCCTTGCCTAGGTCAGCTACACAACTGTTCTTTCTACAACGTGCAGTCTTTAGTCTGCAGCAGTGAGCTATTTTTCTGTAGCAATGAATCCTACTTTCTTTTTCTTCTCTACCTATTCCCTTGTGGTTCTCATGTGCCTTGTACTCAGTTTGGCTCATCTCTAGGGTGCTGTTTTCAAGACTTTCAATACTTTGTCCTGGAGAAGCTGAGTTGCTGGCATTCAGTATACAGCCATTTTTTCCCCTTCATGAGCATTGAATTAGAAAGCACAAATAGAAAGAATATGCATCAATTTCTGATACACAATAGGTGTACTCAACAGTTTTCTCACATTCTCTGCTTTCATAAAACACCAACCTTTTCCCAATTCCATGTCTTATAGTGACAGAATCATTATCACAACAAATATGTTATGAGTTTTAATCAAGTAATAGGAACTGTGTCATAATCAAACTACCCTGAGAATATAACTTAAGAAAAACTAGAAACTAACATGAATGAAAAGAAGAGCGCTTCTGACCTTGAAAGACTGAGAAGAATCCAGAGAATGCTTACATTAAGATGCTATTGGAGGGGCTGGGGATTTAGCTCAGCAGCAAAAGCGCCTGCCTGGCAAGTGCAAGGTCGTGAGTTCGGTTCCCGGTACCGGAGAAAAACCAAAACCAAAAAAAAAAAAAAATGCTATTGGAAGCCTCTAGAGTTTTTGAGTTGATGACTAACAGGATGATTCTCTCCTTAGAGTTGCCAATGGGAATTGAGGATTACAAGGGAAAAATAGTGTCCCCCTATAGCCAGGGTAAGGGAATTAAGAGTTATTTTCCCTTTGAGTCATTGCTTGCCAATCATTTGTTCAGATTACAGAGGCATTTCTGAATAACACTAATAAGCACCACTGGCTTACTCTTGGCCTTACCTGAGATGGGGGGAGGGCAGTGCCCTTGGGGTTCCCAACCAGTATGTCATTCCACACAAAAAAATATTATCCAAACTCCTTTTCCTAGGTAGAAAACAGTATGATTACTACCTCTGAGTTTCTTGCCCATGGTCTATTTTGCACACATTTTCTGTTTCAAGAAAAGCAATAAAGGGGAGCTGGGGGATCCTAAGTTGCCCATGCCTTGTTCACAAGGAAAAAGCAATCCATTTTTTTGTTTATCATTTGCCATGAGCTCTAAAGGACCAGAGAAAGATGGGTCTGTCATCCAAATCAAGCAGGGAAATTATGAGGACAATTGTCTTGCCAGTTTATTGTGACAGCAGCTACAATAAAAATTTTCTCATTAAAACTTGTCATCTCACAAAGGAGCCACTGACTTCATGTGTACACATACATACCCCAAACACAAGTCTACTATACACATACAGATATAAATATGTGAAGCTTTGCACATATTGTATTTACATGTAAACTGACCCACAAAATCCAAAGTTGCAGAGGGTCTGATGCTGATTATTTCTTAACACCTAGGCATCTGATTTGGACTGTTTATTGTGGGATCTTCACATCCTGTAGGCTAAGCCCATTGCAGTTTCTTGCTGTTTTCCCAGCATCCTTGAATAATAAGGCTGTCTATTTGATGGCAGAGGTGAGATCCTGATACTTTGTTTGGTCTTTGGTACATCTGGGCATGTGGACTTTCAGGAGCTGTATGCTTGAGACCCAGGGCTATTACCACCACTTTCTTTGCAGGCAGTAGCAAACTCTGTTCTCTGCACAAGGCTGCTGTCAGCCAAGGAGGCCTTGCCACCAGCACTCATTTACTTCTGTAACTTCTTTTTCACATCACTGTGCTTTGTCTACAGCACCTTGTAGAACTTCATCAACTGGATTTTCACTTTCAGGCTCTATGGCTCTTTGTCAAATGTTTTCTCCGTAACTGTGTCAATAAATGCCTTATTGCTCTCCTATTAGGATTGGTATGCAATAGTTTCTGTCTCTAGATTCTTGATCTTCTTAGCCAGCCTTTCCATCTCTGTCCTTAGTGTAAGCTGAGAGAGAATCCCGTTGCTTCATTTGCTCACAAATCCTTTGGGAATATAATGCTTTTTCGGGGATAGTGTTTCTCCTACTGGTGTTGCTCCTATGCTGTCTTCAGCATCTCCTGGCCTGCTGGAGCTTAACATCTGTCAGGTGTTGCTGTAGGAACCTGTGGCTGAAGACACTGTTGATGTACTTTTCTCAGAACTCATACTACTCAATCAACTTCTTGAGCCTATCAGCAGATCCATGCTTTCTTGGTGAAGCTTATAGTTGTAGTCATTGTACTATTCCATCTGCAGGTGAATCTCATTCAGCATCTCCAGTAGGTGTGAAGTTACTTCTTCACACTTTTCCTCCTTGGGTCACTGCATGCCCTCTTTTTGAAGGAGTCACTGTGCTGGTGCCACTTGTAGCACAAACTCTGGAACTTACTGAGGGTCGTGATGCCCTTATGTTCACTTCAGAGATAGCCCTTCTCCTACATGTAGTGTTCCAGCTTTTCTACAGGAGCTCCTGCAAGTACCAGTGCTCTTCTAGCAATTCAACATACTTCTTGAACAGAACTTCTCCTTTGTGCTATTCAGCATGTTCAGTGTCCACACTAGCAATGTGATTTCCCTCCCCAGACAATTTTCTTTCTTTTCCTCCTATAGTCTTCAGGGTTCTTAGTCTAGGACCTGGTCATTCACACAAAGCTCTTGTATGCCTAGCTCTCCTTGAAGGCCTTTTTAAATTGACTATTGGTATCTCTGACTCAGGCTCCCCATTTCTCCCAGCGTAAGTCTCAGACTTCTCTGCATCTTCAATGGTGTCACCTTGTATTCGAACCACAACTGAGCCCCTTTGACTGGTGTCTCTATAATATGTATTCAGTATACCTTCCAATTGGAGGCTCAGCTCAGCAGAGAAATCACAGAGGGCTTCATATAGAGCAGTTTTGGCTGCAGGCCCCTCAAAATTTCTGGGAGCCTTATTTGTGAAATATTTAGCTTCTCTACCAGAAACTGAGTAGTTGAACTGCTCCTGAGTTTTCTTTGGTCCTACTTCCATTTCTTCTACTTGCTTTTTCAGTTGAACTGTTTGGCATGTCCATTCCTTTTGTCTTGGCTCTTCATTATGATTTTCAGTACTAGCTTAAGAGCAGATCCTTACTACTGATGACCCTTGTCTTTCCTCATTCTGTCTTCACACCAGAAAGAATAAGTAACTGATGTTGATAGAGGTAAAAAGTTTTTACAAAAGGGACTCCCTTCTAGATGTTTCAGTCTAACATTTTTTACCAGCTTCCCCTTGTTCTCATTGGCTCTGTTTTCTCTAAAATATCTCAATTTGATTTAATTCTCTGCATCCAAGTGCTTCTGAATGAACTTCTATCTGGCACTTTTTGTTTGGTTTCTCTCTCTGCTATTGCCTAAAAGGCTGCAGTTTCCATCCACAGACTGAAAAGTCCTAGGGCAAAAATATGGGTAGTGTCAGTTCTACTTTTCTAATCCTAGGATACTTTAAATATCAAGAAGAGCATATCCTTGATAAAACATCTATTTCAACACCCTTAATATACAGATAGAGAAGTTAAACCTAGACAGAATATTGCAGTGGGCAAAACAAATGGAGTCTCACCCCAAATCACACAAAATCTATGCTGCAACTCAGATCTTCCAACACTTAATAAAGTACAGTACTAATTTCACAACACTGAATTCAAACCATGACATTTCTACTCATCCCATCCTTGCTACCTGTGACTCTAGTTTCCATTCAGGGAAATATTTTAGTTTGTACCACTTCCAAGTCCGACCTAATACAGTGGACCAATCGCTTTATTCATTATTTCTACTCCAGAGACCCATTTATAGACGATTATCTCAACCAGTTCCAATAGTACAACTTGGATGCAAGAGAAAATCAGCACACCACTAACTGGGTTGTTTCCTAGTTTAAATTATACTATTAAAATGATGGTGTATTTCTTTTTTTGTGGATGTCTGTGTATTTGTATGTGTGTGTGTGTGTTAAAACGAGATCATAAATCATATTGAACTTTTTTGCAATGGCTTTATACAACTTATCACTAAAAATATATAAAGCAAGTTCTCAAGTTGAAAGTTTTCAAAATTATGATTTAAATAGATTTATACTGCTTATGAATTAAACCATCCCTCTGTTATTGAGCATTTAGTTTAGTTACAACTTTTTACAATAAAATATCATTGCAACCAGAAATCTTCTGCATAAATCTACTTGCATATCTGCTTATACCATAAAAATATTTTCCCAAAAGTAAAATCATCTTGTCATAAGGTACCAATATTTTCAAACTACAGAAAGTAAAAGTATTAGCCACAAAATAAACTGTGCACTTAGTTTATTCCTACTTTTTTCACCAAGCCATGGCCTAGGAATTTAGGAAACAATGCTAAATAAAATCTTTTCTTTTCCCTCAAAGAATTCACAGTCTACACTGAAAATCTATGAGCAAACAGACACTTTCCTTTTTTTATTTTTATACATTTGTGATTCAGAATTGTATTTGTTTCAGGTAATAAAGGGAGAGAAAACGTCCACTTAATACGGTGTAATCTCTGTTATGAGTATGCACAGGGCACAGTGGAATCTTGAAAGAAAAAAAATGCTTGAAGAGTAGTGGTGACACCTAAAATGCTTTAGAAGGAACAATAAAAATGCTCTCCTCTGTGATGGTCATGTGTAAAGCCACGCTGACTTGGAGCCGGCCTATTATAGACTGAAAAGTCTGCAAACTCTGAGCTAAATAAAATTTTCCCCCTTTAACTTTGGGTGTCAGGTACTTTGCCTCAGCAATGTAAGTAATTAGCTAAGACAATAGGTCTATGGACCTGTATGCCCTTCATATCTTGTACCCAGCTGACTGTAGACTTAAAACATGAGCTAAAATAAAGCCCCTTTCCTTTAGGTTGTGGGTGTCAGATGTTGGGTCTCCACAATTAAAAAGTAACTAAGACAAAAGATAAGAATAATATGAGATTTCTTATCAGGAATAATGCAAGTAAAAAGACAAAGTAAAAAAATGCTAATGTTGTAAAAGAAAAATGCTACCTTATAAAAAGTTGTTCACACAATGAAATATGTATCTAAAAAGGAAATAAGAACATTTTGAATTATACAAAAGAATACACAACAAAATTACTTTGAAAAACATTAAATTAAATTCTTTAAACTGATGAAATATGTTGACAGATGAAATTTTGGATCTACATGCAAGGATGCAAATATTAAGATAATAAATCTAGGTATTTAAACCTATTTATGGTGGCCACAATATCAAAAATTATCATAAGGAAGATATTCACATAAGAAGAAGCCACAGCTAAATATAAATGTACATACATATGCAAAGTCCACAGTATTCAGATATTTTAAATGATAGCTTCTTTCTCTCATTATATGTGTGTTAAAAGAGGTCAAACATTATAAAAAATACCTACATTTGTTTGAACTTGATAGATTCATCCACATAAATATGCATTGTGACTTGGTATTACTTTTACTTGGAAAACAGTTAGATAATGATTACTTAAGGACAGAAAGTTTAGTATCCTTTACACAACGTAGCCAAAGTTCTACAAATTAATGCAAAGAAAAGTCAGCCACTAAAGAATAAAATATGTACATGAGATTGATCATTATGTTGCTATTTAAAATAATTGCCAGTAATTCATGCAGTAAATTATATATCCTGGAAAAAATGTTATTTTTTTATTTTAAAGATAAAAGGAGGAAAACATTAACAGACAGACAACCTTTTACAAAATAGCAAAGGAACAGTACAGACAACACAGAGTTACAAACAAAGTGGTAGGAAATTAACAATGCTTGTTGTATTACACATTGATATCTTCAAAGTGGTTTCTCAAGAAAACAAATAGAGACATGCAATAGTGATCAATCAAGGACTCATTAACAATTTCTTTCAGCAAAGAAATAGAAGACAGTATATCAAGTGTGCTAACTATCCTAAACTTGAACTCAGAAATTCATTCATTAAGCCTATAATCAACAAAACTGTGTAGAAAATACAGAAAATTCTTATGAAATGCAGTGTTTGAAGCAGATATAAAACTGAATAGTTTCTATGATCACAACTACATAAAATATTTACCATGAGTAAGAATCTAACATGGCACAAAAATGGAAAGTGGAATTGTCACACTTAAAATTAGGAGGAAAATAACTTTTGCTTCTTTTTTTCCTTTAAAGTTGTTTCATTTCTTAATATAAAAGATAACAGAAAAACATATTTTCTTCACGTTGTGGAAAGATACAGTAAGATTGTCACACCTTAGAAAAGTGCTTTGATAATTGATAAAGTGCTATTTTTTTCAGTTTTAAAATAAATCTTGATTAAAATTATGTAAACATAATTTATATGTAATATTAAAATGTATTCCATGGAACTTTGTATTATTTAGTGTTGTACAAATCAGTATTCTAAGAGACATCTGCATTTTGTGGAGTGAGTACCAGTAGTCAAACTCAGGACCTCTCACTTGCCAGGCAGGCAATGTACCACTGGGTTGTACCCCTTGTCAAACTAGTGTTCCAGATGAACATTTAAAAAGCTAACACAAAAATAGTTTCAAAAAGATGAAATTGTCATGGAACAAGTTCATGGACAAAGAGGATATCTGAATATCTGAACTTTAAAAGACAAAACAAAAACATTGAAAATGTATGCAAATAAACTTTTTTGGAATTCAAAAATTAAAGAAAGGGTAGAAATAATCCAAATAGCATTTTTTAAATTAAATGTTACACCAGAAGAGGAGAGAAAGATACAGAAAGAATGTTTAATGAAATAAAGCTTAAAAAACTTTCAAAATTAATTTAAAAGTAGTAATCTTCACATCGGACAAGTTCAACAAACTAAGTAGATAAACCCAAAGAAATCCACACACAAATACATAATAGTAAAACTGCCTAAAAATGGGATATTGAAAGCAGCAAGATAAGAACAAGTAAATCTCTCTCTCTCACTTTCTCTCTCTCTCTCACACACACACAGACCCACAGACACACACAAACAGCACTACACACAAGGATTCTCAAAGTATTTATAACAGATTTCCCATCATAAACAGTGAATACTAAAATTAAGTAGAATGAGATGATCAATGTGCTGAAAGAAAACTATTGGCAGAGGTGATTCAGCATGGCTTAGTAAAGAAATCATATCAGAGAGATTCAGAGATGATCAATTAAAATACAGGTAACTGGAAGATGATGAGGGACATACATCCTGGACAAAAAAAAAAAAATCAATTTGAAAGAAGATATCTGTAGAGTGAATGAAACATAGGCATAGGAGTTAAAAAGAGGGAGAATGACCTGACAGGGCTGGCCTGCAGGGCATCCACATCTGCACACCATGGAAAGAGCCATTTTGAGAACTTCCTAAAGAGCTGGTAGAATAATAAATGTGGCCTAGTCTAGGCTCATAGAATAGACTTCAGGGCATTATAAGGTGTTCCTGTCCAAACTGTGTGGTGGTTGATGTCCAGCAGCATTTTCACCAGCACAGATCAGGGGCTAGTGATCAACGGCATGAGATGCTCCCTCCCAACCTGTCCAATATCAGACTTAGAGAGGAAAAATAAGCAACAACTGTTTGTGTCAGGAGTCTTCAATTTTAGACACTAGGCATGCCAGGAGCTTGAAGTTTATGTCATGCCAGTTAGGACATTCATCTGGCACAAATAGCTAGCACTGGTCCAGTTTGTGTTGCAATCTAGTACCCTGGGCATTTTTGAGTCTACACCAAGCTCTCATTGACCTGCCCCAATCCTAGATCTGCCAGAGACACTGTCTGATACCTAGCATGAGTTCTGGGCAGCCTGGATCTCCAAGATAACCTCAAATCACATGAAACTCTACCCGGTACACTTAGTGTCTCAGTATCTGTTCAACACCAGGCACACTGGGTGCAGGGGAGTCTCCACCCTTCATTTTGCCAGAGTCTCAAGCACAGTCAATGTTTGGCCAATAGTCCAGAGCTCTGCCTGCTTAGCAGCAAGGGTTCAGGGTTTGTCTTCTTTGCCTAGTGCTCCAGAATGCTATGAGACACCACCCAGCATCGTGATCCCTCATTAAGCCTTCAAGAATCTCCCCAAATCAGTCCTGGGAATGCCTGCATCTCCTCTAGCTGCACCAACGTGACGTGCACTACCACTTGGTGTCTGGAGTTACTCCGAAGTCCACTAGAAAATTCATCAGGTATCCAAAATTGGCCCCCGAATAATAAAAATCCACACAAGAAGCCTCAGAATCCAACACACCACACCTTTCTTCAATGGTTTGACAGCTAGAGCAGCACTGTTTTACACACAGGGGGCCCAGTGAGTTTAGAAATCTCCACACAATCCTACAGACCATAAAGACAGGAAAAGGGGAATATGATATGTAAGATTAAAGACAGTGGGTTTGGAAAGAAAACGCTGTTCTGGAAATATGTAGGACTTTTTTTCTTCTGTTAATTTTCTCTTTTTCCTTCACTTAATCGATTTTTCTTTTCTCTTTGATGGGTATATATTATTGTTGTTTTTATATTATTATTATTATTATCATTATTATTATTATTAGTGCTGTTTACTATTGGGGAATTTGGAGTTGTATCACAGACTCTTTTATTCATGTTTTTAAAAGTATAACTTCATTTTATTTGTTTGAATAGGTCCTCCACTCCTTTGTCTTTTTATTCTAGTCATCTCTCTTTCAACCTGTTTCCTGAATATTTCTTCTTATTCTTCTTTCCTCTAGTTTAATCTCCATTTGCTTTATTAAACTTTGTCCTAGTTGGTTTTTCTCTTAATATTTTATAATAATATAAATTTTCTTTATTCCTTAATAGGACATTTCACACTAATTGTAATACTTTCCTTTTGTATTCTATTGTTCAATTTCCCATAACCTATTTCTTTGTCCTTCATGCTTGCATGGCCATACCATTTATCCCTACCAATCGGTAGGTACTTAACTATATCTTTCTATGATTAATACTAAATTTTATTTTGAAAAGAAGTAAAATTTCTCTATTGATATGTGTTTTGTATAAATACCTGGTTAAGTTTGTCATTATGCAATTTGTTCTTGATACTCTTGTTATTGCTGATTGCAATACTTTATCCAAAGGGCCATAGTGCTTCTGTTAATTGGTAGTTTTCATATCCAGATTGTCTGGGGTTCATAAACATTACTATGCTCCATTACCAAATAACAGGGTACTCTACTATACTATAGAGGCTGCAACCTTTCCTCTCTAACAAAAGAAGGTGTAGGATTCTGAGATAGATACAAAGATCAATTGGTAGCTAAGACAAGGGTAAATCTCTGAAAAGATGATACTGTTGTAAACAAAAGTAATAATCTCTTCAGGCCATAAGAACAGACACCAAACCAATTAAAACAAATAACAGGAGGGCTAAGAACAGGAGTAAATCATGAAAAACATCATACATCAGGACCAAATAAGATTCATTCACTCCAATACGTGCATATCAATAAATTAATATATGATATAAACAGAAGCAGTGGCAAATATCTCATGGTCATCTCAATAGATGCAGAAAAAGCATTTGAAAGAAGCAAAACATCCATTTATGATAAAAACACTAAAGAAAATGGAATAAAAGTTATTTGTCTCAGCCTGATAAAAGTTATCTACCATAAATCAACTGTCAACATCATATTAATGGTGAGATACTATAATCTTTCTCTCGAAAATCAGAACAAAACAAGAATTTCCACTATTACCACTTCTGTTAAATATATTTCTTGAAATATTAACCAGAGCAATAAAACAAGAGAAAGAAAAACAGGGATACGGATAGGCAAGAAAGAATTTAAATTATCACTATTTGCTGATGACATGATCCTGTAGACATAGCTCGACATAGTTCAACATAGAAGACCTGTTGAACTCCACTAAATGACTCCTAAAGCTAATATACAAATTCAGCAGTGTAGCAGGAAACAAAATTAACCCTCAAAAGTCAATAATGTTCCTGGACACTAATAACAAACTCACTGAGAGGGAAATTAGGGAAACAATATGCTTCACAGTAGCATTAGGAAAAATGAAATATTTAAGAATTAAACAAATAAAGGAAATGAAACACTTCTACAAAAATCTCTAGCTGTCTGAAAAAGGATCAAAAGAGGATAATAAAAATGGAAAAAAAATCCCCTCTTTCTGGGTATACAGAAAAAATATATTCAAAATGGTAAAATAATGGAACACAGGTTCATGAATTTAATTTATCCTATGATTTTTGGAATACACTACCTTGTGTTTGTGTTGAAAAGACAGTTCTCATTGTGGTTGTAGCTTAATGAAGAGTTTGCAAACAGAAATGAAATTTTAACAAATGCTTCCCTTTGTGAAAACAAATTGTCTGCAAACAAATCTTTTGTGTACCAAAGTACCACTGAATTTCCAAAAGTGTTATATAGATTTAACAAAATCTCAATGAAAATATGAATAATATTCCTTACAGAATAGGTGAAATCAATCTTAAAATCATATGTAAACATTAAGAGATCTAGAATAACAAAAGAAATTCTGGGCAATAGAGACAAAGCAGGGGTAATCACGATCCTGGATTTCAAGTATAGTACAAAGCTACAGTGATGAAACAGCATGGTATTGGCAAGAAATTGACATGTGGGTCAATGGAACAGAATAATATAGAAATAGCTCCAGACACACTTACCTGTTACTTTTGAAAAAGCTGTCATGTTGCTTCATTGGAAGGAAGAAACCCTTTTTAACAAATCATGCTGCAAAAACTGGCTGTAAGTGTCTCAGTGTGGTGGTGGATGAATGTAATACAAGCATGTGGGTGGCTGTGGAAAGAGGATTCCATGAGTTAGAGGCCAGGGTAGGTTTTATAGTGAGTTCAAGTCAAGCCTGCACTACATAGCGAGAACTTGTCTCAAAAGAAAAAAAAACTGGCTATAATCATACTGAAGGTTGAACCTAGAACCATATCTCTCAGCATGCAATATACTAAAATCTAAACAGGTCAAATATCTAAACATTAGAACAAAATCACTTAAACTGCTGGAAGACAAAATAAATAAAACTCTTGAAGACATTGGCATAGGCAAAGACTTTCTGAACATAACCCCAGTTAGATGAGAATCAACAAATGGGATGAGATCACACGAAAAGGAATTTTCACAGTAAACGAAGCCACTAAAAGAGTGAAGAGACAACCTACGGAATGCAAAAAAGAGTTTGGCAGCTACAACTCAGACAAAGGACAAATATCTAGAATATATAAAGAACTCATAAAACTTACCCTGCCCAAATTTTAAGACGCAATAAAAACTGCGGATCAGAAATGAATAAACACTGCTCAGATGAAGATACAAAAACGATCAGTAATTACATGAAAAAAAATTCAACATTGCTACCTATTGGAGAAATGCAAATTAAAACAACACTGAAATTACATCTCACTCCAGAAAGAATGGATACCCACTAGAAATCAAGCAATAACAAATGTTGTCAAGACTATGAGGAAAAAGAAATTTTTCCAATTTTGGTGAGACTGTAAATGATCTGGTGTAGATAACATATATAAAAGTACACCATGTTTGCTATAATGGTCCTATATGTTTTATATATTCTTTGTCCTATTTGGTTTTCAGCTGTATATATTATAATTAACTTTATGTAGTCTTATAAAATAAATCAATTAACCTGATGGTGGAAAAATAAGAAGAAAGTGGAGGAAGGGACAAAAAGAAAAGAATTGAACTATATTATGTACATGATTCAATTCCTTGCAAGGAATGTACTAATTATGAATTGCAAACATGTACTAATGAGACAAAAAAGTTAAAATTAAAGGGTGAAAATCAATATTCCATGAATTGCAAACATGTACTAAGGAGTCAATAAAGTTAAAATTAAAGGGTGAAAATCAATATTCCATGCATCAAAACCCAAAAAGCCCAGTACAAGTAGCAAATCTAATACCAGCAAGAGTAAAATTCAAACTAAAACTGATTAGATGACACAAAGATGTTCACTACCTAGTAGTTAAGGGACCAATTCAACAAGAAATAACATTGATAAATACAGTGGACCTATGACTTATGAATGTCATTCACTCATGAGGCCTAGTTGTAACTCCACTTGTTTGTAATGCAAGACTTTCATTTTCCCATAAGAAATAATAGAATACCCATAATGTGTTCTGAACCACCCAAAGCAGCCCTTAACTAACATTTTCACAGTATAAAAGTGTTTTACAATGTGTGTAATTTACTAGAGACAAATTTCACCAAATATTATAAAATGTGCTTCATTTAACAGAAACAACAAATTCATACTGTATTCATCGTTCAAGTTGACATCTTTGGGTTGAAGGAAGGGAAGATGAAATGGAAGGTTGCTATAGAGAGTTTTCTTCCATAAGAACATCAACAACTTGTCTCTCTGATATCCTTTCTCTCCTTGGGAGAGTGTAGCCCACTAGGAACTAACTCTGGCTCACAAAGTCTCAAAGTTTTCACAAGTAAAAATTGATATAAGGTTGTCTGTTTCTGTCTTTTAACACGGTTCTGTAGTATGACATGACAGTATTAATGAGCAAGTGAGTGCATTGACTGGATTTTTCTCTGTCTGGGTGAGTCTTCTCCACAAATGTTTGTAGACTTGTCCCATTTTTCAGAATTTTGTTTATTTGATTAAAAGAATGTTCCTGCACTCATTGCTGATATTCCCTCTTCTTCTTCAAAAAGCTCCTCAGCTGCCATTCTGCTATTCAGCAAGAAGTTGCTGAAATTCCTCTGTAGACAATTTCTCTGAGTGTTCCTTCACCAGTTCCTCAGCATCAGCACCGTCTACATGCAAGCCTATGGACTCTGCTACAGTGACAATGTAATCAACTGAAGGGTCAATTGAAGGCTCAGTCTCTTCTACACAACCTTGAAAGTCTCCCTCCTGAATAATTTTAGGCCACACTTTCTAATAGGAAGATCTAAATGTCCTTACAGAGACATTGGCCCAGGATATCTCATTTAACCCCATACAGGAAAGGATGTTGTAATGATTCTCTCAGAACTCTTTTAGGGTTAAATGTGTATCTGAGACAATCGGGAAGCACTTCAGGAACAGTTTCTTGGTATACAGCTTCTTAAATTTAACTATAACTTGATGGTCCATAGGCTGCAGTAGAGGAGTTGTATTAGGTGGGAGGAACTCAACTGAGAGCCATTGAATTCTTCCACAAAGTTTTCCTTCAAATCTTGTGGGTAAGCAAGAATATTGTCTAAAGTAAACAGAACCTTGAGTGGTAACTCTGTCTTCTAGATATTTCTTAACAGTAGGAAAGAAAGCCTCTGGGATCCACTCAAGAAAAGTACTGTAGTCTTCTTACCCAGGTTTTGTGTCAGATCTCCACGTCATTTCCAGTCTCTCTTCATGACTTCATGTTTGCTGAACACTCTAGGGGTCTAAAAGTGATAAACCACGAGAGGCTTTATCTTTAGGTCAACAGTTGCATTGACATATAGCAATAATTTTACCCTGTTATTCCTAGGCTTCTGGCCTGGTATTCTCTTCTTTTCCTCATAAATGTAAGTTCTCCTGGGTTTTTTTTCTTCCAGAAAAGGCTAGTTTCATCACAGTTGAAAACTTGATGAGAGTAAAAGTCATTTCTCTGTGTTATTGTTTTGAAGTGATGTGTGCAATTTTCAACAACCTTTTTATCAGCACTGGCTGCTTCATCATGCCTAGTTTCACTATGAACCACCATTTTCACTTCAAAATTGTGAAAACCCCTCTTACCCATTAATATTTCATTATTATCACCTGTTGACGGATTATCATTTATGAGGTATGAATTTATAACTCTGGCCATTTCACAAATTATAGACTCAGATTGGCTATAACCTGTCATCTGCATTTTTTTATTCACACTAAGAATAACATATCTACTTCAACTAACACTGTTTTTTTTTTTAATTTTAAAACTAAAAGGAGGAAAACATTAGCAGATAGACAACCTTTCACAAAATAGCAAAAGAACAATACAGACAATACAGACTTACAAAGTGGTAGGAAATTAACAAGGCTTGTTGCATTACATATTGATATCTTCAAAGTGGTTTCTCATAAAAACAGATAGAGATATGCAATATTGATCTATCAAGGACTCATTAACTGTTTCTTTCAGCAAAGAAATAGAAGACAGTAGGACAAATCTGTTAACTATCCTGTGTATACATACATACATACAAAATTTCTCCTTCTTTCCCTTCTCTTTTCCCACATCCCAGTTGCCCTTTACCCTTGGGTGTTTTCCTATCATTTCACAATGTCTATCATACCTCTAAGTTTCTATTAACTCTTTCAGGTTTCACACTAGTGAGACAATGTGATGCTTGCACATGCAGGTCTGATTTATTTCACTTATGATTATGGTCTCTAGTTGTGACCATTTACCTATAAAAGCCTCAAGTTTATCTTTCTTTGTAGCTGAGTAATATTCCCTTATATAAAAGTACCACAATTTTCATATCCAATCCGCAGTGGATGGACATTTGGGTGAAATTAACACTGTTAATCATGGGCAATTAACTCAAGTAATTTGAGCAACAACTTTAGTAATACTAGCTTCCTTATAGAAATCTTTTCTCTGTAAAATTCTGGAGATGGTGAATTTTGACATGCTGTACATATTGGCAAGATAGGTAACATGAATGCCATTCTCATATTTCTCCAAAAGTTTGTTCTTTTTTTCTATTGTGATTGTTTTATTTACCTTTGCTTCCTTCTTTAGCTTCTTTTCTAGTTTTTCTTTCTCACATCAAAGAATTTTATTTTATTTTATTTTACTTTTTCATTTTAAAGAAAAAAGAATGAAAACACATTAACAAACAAACAGACATAAACAAAGCAATACCCAAACAATGGAAGCAATACAGAATTTCAGACAAGTTAATAGGAAATGAACAATGGTTCTTGTATTATGTATTGTTATTTTCAAATTGGTTACTCAGTAAAACAAATATAGGCATGTAAAATTGATCAAACAATTAAACATTAACTGTTCCTTTCAATAAAGCAATAGAATTCATTAATACAATTCTCTCAGCTATCCTGTTTATATATAGATGTATGTATATATATCTATATATCTCTCTATATATTTTTTTACCTTCTTTCTTTTTCTCTTTTCCTCCATCCCAGTTGTTCCTTGCCTTTGAAAAGTTTCTTTCCCTTTCACAATAACCACTATGTCCTTCAGATTTTACTCACTCTTTCAGGTTTTTACACTAGTGAGACAATACGGTATTTATACATGCGGGTCTGATTTACTTAACTTATGAGTATGGACTCCAGTTGCATCCATTTACCTATGAAAGCCTCGAGTTTATCTTTCTTTATAGCTGAGGAACATTCCTTTATGTAAAAATGCCACATCTTTTGTGTGTATTGCTCAGTTGTTGGGCATTTGGGTTGCTATTACAAATTGAGCAGCTATAAACATGGGTGCACATACATTGCTGTGGTATGATGTTTGTAGCTCTTCTGGAAAAATACCCAAAAAGGAAATAACTGGGTTGAATGGGACATCTAGTGCAAGTTTACTAAGGAATCTCAACCATAGTGGTTACAACAGTCTACACTCCCACCAACAGTGGACAAGGGTTCCTTTTTCCACACAGCCTCTCCAGCATTCCTTATTGGTTGATTTCTTGATGATAGCCATTCTCTTTGGGGGTAGATGGAATCAACTTGTTTTAATTCGCACTTCTTGAATGCTAATTTTGTTGAACATTTCTTAAGTATTTATTTGCCATTTGTATTTCTTTGTCTGTGAAAGTGTTTTGGATTGGGTCTTTAAATTTTAAGGGGGCTGATTTTTATTTATTTCTTTATATGTTCTAGGTAGAAGTCCTTTCTCTGAGGGGAAGTCAGCTAAAATTTTTCCCAATGTGTGGGTGTTTCTTTTACTCTGTTGGTGATTTCTTTAGATGTGTAAAAACCTTTCAATAAGGTGAGATCATAGTTGTTGATTCCTTAAAGTATTTCCCGTGCAATTTGGTTTTTGTTCATGAACTCTCTGCCTACACCTATATCTTCAAGAATTTTACCTACTTTCTCTTCTAGTAGAATTCTGTTTAAATATTTGATCCATTTTGATTTAAGTTTGGTGCCTGGTGATAGACATGAGTCTAGATTCAGTCTTTGGCATGTGGTGAGCCAGTTTTTCCAGCACCATTTATTAAAGAAGATGTCTTTCTTCCAGTGAATATGTTTGGACCCTTTGTCAAAAATAAGATGGCTGAGTGTGTTTGTGGTTGTGGCTACACTTTCCAGTCTGTTCCATTGATCCGCCCATCTGTTTCTATGCAAATAGCATGCTGATTTTATCACAGTTTTCTTGTAGAATAATTTCAAGTCAGAGATTTTGATGCCACCTAACTTGTCTTTGTTGGCCAGGATTGCTTTCGTTATTCTGGGTTTCTTCTGGTTGCAGGTGAATTTTAGGAATATTTTCTCTAGGTCTGGGAGGTATACTAATGGTATTTTAATTGAGATTGCAATTGAATCTTTACAACAATTTCAGGAATATAGCTCTTTTCACAATGTTGGTTCTTCCAATCTATGAAGAACAAATATGTTCCCATTTTCTGACATCTTCAATCTCCTTTTTCAGAATACTTTAGTTTTCACTGTAAAGATCTTTCACTTCTTTTGTTAGATTAATTAGCATTTCAATTTTTTGATGCTATTGTGAAAGGTATGATTTCTGTAATTTCTTTCTCATTGTATTTGTTTTCTGTGTATAGGAATGCTACTGATTTTTCAGTGTTGACTTTGTATTCAGGTATGCTACTGAATTTATTGATTAATTCTAGGAGTCTTTTAGTGGAATTTTTGGGCTCTTCCATGTAGGGTATCATTTCATCTGTGAATACTGATAATTTCACTTCCTGTTTTCCTATCCTTATTCCTTTTATATCTCTCTATTGTCTAATTGCTCTGGCTAATGTTTCTAGAACTATGTTGAATAAGAGTGGTGACAGTGGGCATCCTTGTCTAGTTCTGGATTTTAAAGTGAAAGCTTTCAGTTTTTGTTCATTTAGTATGATGTTAGTTTTTGGTTTGTCATAGATGGCTTTGATCAGATTGAGGTGAAAACCATGATTCCTATTTTATGTAGGTTTTTATCATAAATACCTATTGGACTTTGTGAACAGCTTTTTCTGCTTATATTGCAATGATCATATTTTTTTGTCCTTGGCTTTGTTGATATAGCATATTATATTAATTGATTTGTGTATATTGAACCATTCCTGCATCCCTGAGTTGAATTCTGCTTGGTCATGGTGTATAATCTTCTTGATGATTTGCTAAATTCTGTTTGCTAATATTTTATTGATTATCTTTGCATCTATGTTCATTAGGGAGATTGGCCTGTAGTTTTCTTTCTTGATTGTGTCTTTCTAGAGTTTTTTAATCAGTATAACACTTGCATGCAGAAATGAGTTAGGAATTTGTTCCTTTTCAATTTCAGTGAAGAGTTTGAGAAGAATTTGTATTCAGTCTTCTCTAAACTTCTTCTAGAATTCAGCTGTGAATCCATCAGGACCTAGGCTTTTCTTTGTTGATAGGTTTTAATCACATTCTGAATTTCAACAATTGATATTCAGGATTTTTAGTTGTTCTTGATTTAAATTTGCTAATTCATACTTATCTAGAAATCTGTTAATTTCTTCTCTATTTTCCATCTGATTGGAGTAAAGATTTTCAAAGTACATATTGATGATCTTCTGAATTTCTATAGGATCTATTGTGATTTCACTATTTACATTCCTTATTGCATGAAATTGAAGTTTTTCTTTCCTTTTGTTGATAAGGTTGGCTTGGTGTTTATCATTTTTATTTATTCTTTTAAATAATCAACTCTTCGATTCATTAATTCTTTGTAGTGTTTTCTTTGTCTCAATTGCAATAATTTCTGCACTGATCTTTATAATTTCCTCTCTTCCTTGGGCTTTGGGCTTAACTTGTTCTTCTTTTTCTTAAAGTTTGAAGTGTAGAATTAGGCCATTTATTTGTTCTCTTTCTGTTTTCCTCATGTGTGAGTTTACCACTATAAATTTCCCTATGAGGACTGCTTTCAGTGCATCCAACAAATTCCTGTAAGTTGTATTTACATTTAAATTTTTTTGTAGGTACTGTTTAGTTTCTTCTTTAATTTCATCTGTGACCCATTGGTTGTCCAGAAGGCTGTTATGTAACATCCTTGTATTTATGGAGTTTTTGTGTTTCCTTTTGTCATTAATTTCCAGTTTCATTGCACTATGGTCAGATAGTATGCATGGGATAATTTCAATTCCTTTGCATTTAGTTAAGCGTGTTCTATGGGCTAGTATGTGGTCTATTTTAGAAAATATCCCATGTGTAGCTGAGAAGAATGTATATTCTGATGTGGGATGGAACACTCTGTAAACATCTACTAAGTCTATTTTTTCACAAGTTTTGAACAGTTGTGTTATTTCTTTCCTGATTATTTGTCCAGTTGACCTGTTTGTGTCAATGGAGTGTTAAGTTACCCTATTACAACAGTGTAATTAGTTATTTGGTTTTTCATGTCTACTAAGGTTTTTCTTATACAGTTGGGTGCCCCTATATTGGATGCATACATATTTATGATTGTTATCACTTTCTCTCTAAGTATTCCCCTAACAAGTATGAAGTGAACTTCTTTATGTCTTTTGATAATTCTTGCTTTGAAGTTTATATTGTCTGCAATCAGAATATCTATTTTGCTTTTTTCTGGGTTCTCACATGGAGAATTGTTCTCCATCCTTTGTCTTTCCGTCTATAAATTTCCTTTTGAGTTAAATGTGTTTCCTATACACAGCATATTGTTGGATATTTTTTCTTGATCCACTCGGCCAGTCTGCTTCTTTTGATGGGTGAATTGAGACCATTTGCATGAACGATTATAACTGCTATGTGTTGGCTTGTCTCATGTTATTTCCTTGCTGCTGTTTTCCTACTTTTACTCTCTGTTTAATTGCTTTCTCTGCTAGATGGCTCCTTTGTATTGTTTTTCTTGAAATTGCGGTCATTTTTATCTCTTTCTAGTATATCTCTTAGTACTCTTTGTAGTGTTGGTTTAGCATTCATGAAGTTCTTCAGCTGTTCTTTGTCATGGAAGTATTTTTTTTTCTCCATTAAATTTGAAGGATAGTTTTTCAGGGTACAATAATCTGGGTTGGAAGTTGTTTTATTTTAGGACCTGGAATACTTCACTTGAAGCTCATCTTAATTTGATGGTTTGTGTTTAGAAATCTGTCATGACTCTGATGGGATTTTCTTTATAGGTGGTCTGTTTCTTTTCTCTAACAGCTTGTAATATTCTATCTTTCTTCTGGATTTTTGGGAACTTGATTATTTTATGTCTGTGTGTATTTTTATTTTGGTTATGCCCTCTTGGAATTGTATATGCCTCACTTACTTTTATGGTAAATTCTTTTTCCATACTTGGGAGATTTTCTGTTATTACTTCTGCAAATAGTTTTCCTATGTCATTTGTGTTGACTCTTGCTGTTTCATTGATGCCCATCAGCATTACATTGTTTCTCTTTGCATCATCTTGCAGCTGTTAAGTTGTTATTTCCTGATTACTTGCAATTTTTAAGAGATCTTTCCTTTTATAATTGTTAGCTACAATACTGTCTTCAAGATCTGAAAGTCTATCTTTGGCTTCATTCAAGTGATTCTGCCAGCTTTCGATAGAGGTTTTGATTTCCTGGATGTTTATATGAATCTATTTCAGGCTTTCCAGATCTCTCCTATATTGTTCATTTAATGTTTGCCTTAGTTTTCTATGCTCATCTATTTTTTTTATATATGTCCTCTAGATATGCTGAACAATTTTTTCATTATTGCTGTAGTTTCATTTTTTACTTTAGAGATTATTTCTGATCTGAAATCTTCTATGGCCTTATGGTGTTGTTTCTTTACTTCAGCTGTGATCATTTCAGAGATATCAGGTGTGTGACTTCTGAGTTCTCCTATGTCGATGTCTCATGGACCTGTTCTGGTTGGGCTGGAGTTCTGAGGTTGCAATTTCTTCCTTCGTCTTGTTATTGTGGATGTTTGAGGTCAAGTGCTGGGCCTCAACCCTCCTGGGCAGCTCACCAGAATGTCTCTAGGGTCCCTAGAGTTCCTGTTGGTCAGGCTGCCCCATGATGACAACAGGACATGTCCCACCAGGTCCAAGATCCCCAGGTTGTTGATGGAATTCATAGCTCAGATGAGAATGCTGATGGTTATGGAGCACTGGCTTTCAGGATGAGGGTCCTGAAGCAGTTGACTGAGGATGCTCAGGCCTCAGGCTGACCCACAATTTTGGTGGAACATAGGTGACAGATCAGGGTTCTCAGGCAGCTGCTAGGGTGTACCTGTTGCTTCAGGGTCTTGCACACACCCCACAGTATCAGCAGGACTTGGAACAACTGTCTGAGCTCCCCAGGCGATGACTAAGGGCTCCCAGGGCTTCAGGCATGATTCACAATGTCCATGAGGTCTGAGCTGCCCCAGGAGTCAGGGTTCCCACAGCAGCTTGTTAATGGTGTCCTGAACTTAGGTGTGACTCAGAGTGTCCACAGAGTGCAGGGCAGCAGTCTGAGTTCCCGTGGTGGCTGGCAATGGCAACCTAGACTAACGCATGATCCGCAATAACCACCAGGTGTGGGGCAGCAGTCTGAGTTCTCCAGGGGACTGGCTAATAGTGCTACGAACTCAGGTACATATCAGAATGATCACAGAGCATAGGATGTCAGGCGAGTTCCCTGGGTGGCTGGCAGTGGCCATTTTCTAGTTTTTAGGGAGAGATTTTAATAACAACAATCACAGTGACTAAATAAAGCACTTATGTAAATCATATTCACAAACACACACATCTGGACTCAGACTGGATCTTACATATACTTACACATGGTTTTCTAGCAACACAAGGTTTTGTTCACAAACACAAACGCTGATTGCACTCAGACTATAACTCAAGATTTTGGTCATAAATTAAACCTAAAATTCTTGTTGTAATCCAAGATGTTTGTATGTGAGACTGACTGTTATTGGATTGTCCAGTGTATATATGTAGGATCATAACACTGGAGCACCTTTTTTCATGAAACAAAAACTGCTGAGCATAAAAGAGCAGATACTCAAACAATGATAGGAGGTGATTTTTCAATTCCAACTTTTTCACAGAGATGGATCAACTAAAACAATCAGTAAATAATTTTCAGAGCTAAACCACACCTTTGAACATATGGATGTAATAGATACTTAGAGTATTCTAAACCCTCTACAACAAAGGGAACATTTGTTTTTGCAGATCATGATACTTTTTCCAAAATAGATCACCTAATAATCCACAAAGCCTTCTTAAGTAAATATGCAAGAACTGAAATTTCACCATGTTTACTGTCAGACCATTTTGCACTGAAAATCGAAATCAATGACTGGAAAAATTCAGAATAGGAGAAGTTCCTGGAAAATCAACAACTAAACAATCTATGGGTAAGACAAGAAATCAAAGCAGAAATTTAAAAAAAATATTGAAAGTAATTTTACAGCACACTGGATCTTTTGGAACATTATGAAAGTAATTCTACCTGGAAAATTCATCACAATCAATGCTCTCATTAGGGAGACAAAGGAACACCAAGAAAATAACCATATGAGGAATCTTAAGATACTTGAGGAAAAAAAAGAAAAAAGCAACCTGCCCTAAACTGAAATTAATGAGGGATATTGCAAAGATGAGATAGAAAAATCAATGCAATTGAGGCTAAAAATAATAAAAATGATCAATGAATTGAACTGCTAGATCTTTGAAAAAATAAACAAAAGAGATAATTCTATATCCCAATTTACCAAGAGAAGGAGAAAACACTTACCTCAATGTAATTAAAAATGAAAATGGCTGCATTACAACAGACAGTGTTGAAATCCAGATGTTAGAAACTTCTTTAAAAATTTTTATTTCAACAATTAAGCAAATTTTGAAGAAATGGACAGATTTCTAGACGACAACATCGCACTAAACCTAAAAGCCATAAATATGCTATCCGCTCAATAACAAGCAATGAAATTGACATAGTTAAAAAAATAATCTACCAACTATCAGGGCCTGATAGAGTCACTGCTGAATTCTTCAAAGCTTTTAAGAACATTATGCTACTAAAACTTGGCAGGTTCTTCAAAGCAAGTGAAAAGGATGGACTGCTCACAAATTCATTTATGGAAGCTAGTATCACCATGAATCCTAAACAAGAAATAGACCCACCTAAAAAGATAAATATAGCCCAAGCTCCTTAACGAACATAGATGCAATAGTCCTCAATATAATATTAGCAATAAAATGCAATATGTCATCAAAAAGATCATACATCATGATCAAGTAGGCTTCATCCCAGACATGCAAGGCTATTTCAACATACTTAATATGTGTAATATTTCACATAAACATAAGCAAGGCAAAAACCCACATGATCATATCAATAGACATAGAAATGTCATTAAAGAAAATCTGATGCCCTTTAAGATAAAAATCCTGAGGAAAACAAGCAGAAAGACATACCTGAATTTGATAAAAGTTATTAATGGCAAATCAATAGCCATCATTATATTAAATATAGAACTATTGAAATCTTTTCTGCTAAAATCAGAAATAAAAAGAAGATGCCCACTATTAACATTTCTATGCAACTTAATTGAAACATCAACCAGTGCAAGAAAGCAAGAAATAAAAGGATATAGATAGAAAAGGAAAAACTCAAATTATCATCATTTTAAGATAACATAATACTCTATATAAAAGACACAAGAAACTCTAACTAAAAGCTCATAGAATTAACAACCAACTTCAGCTATGTAGCAGGATACAAATGAACATACAAAAGTCATTAGCATTTATGTACACCAATAATGAACTTGATGAGAAGAAAGTTATGAAAATAATATCATTCAAAGAAGCTTGAAGAAATATCAAATACCTAGTAATTTTCCTCACCGAACAAGTGAAGGAAATCTACAAAGAAAACCACAGTAATCTGAAAAAGGAGATTGAAGAGGACATCAGAAAATGGAAAGATGCCCCTGCTCTTGGATAGGCAGAACAAATATTGTTGAAATGGTCTTACACACAAAACTGGTATATTTTATGCAATCCTAATGAAATTCAGACAGGGTACTTACAGAACTACAAATAAATCATCCTAAAATGTACATAGAACTGATCTAAAATACCAAGAGCAATTTGGGGCCTTAAGAGCAAAGCAGTATGCCTTACAGTATCAGACCTCAAGCTCTACTACAAAGTAACAGTGATTTAAACACCATGATATTGGAAAAAAAACAGATACGTAGATCAATAGAACAGAGTATAGGATGAACAAATATCCTAAGACATATTCAACTATGTGATCTTTGAAAAAAAGACCAAAAGCATACATTGGAAGAAAGATAAACTATTCAAAAATTGGTGCTTGGAAAAACTGGTTATCTGTTTGGAGACGATTAATAGTGGATCCATATTCCTCACATTGTACTAAATTAAAGTAAAAGTTGATCAGTGATTTAAATATTAAGACAGAAGTATTTAATTTATTGGAAGATAAATCGATAAAACACTTGAAAATATAGGTGTAGGAAATAACTTTCTAGACAAAACCTCAACTGCACAAGAAATAACAGTAAAAGTCAACAAATTGGATTATATCATACTAAAAAGATTCTGTACAGCAAAAGTATCAATTAGTTGAGTGAAGAGACAATCTAGAGCATGGAAAAGTATTGCCATCATCTCTTCAGACTAAAGCCTAAGATCTAGCCTGTGTCAAAAAAGAGAAAAAAATTGATCAACTAAAATTAAAGACCCAGTCAAGAGAGGAGCAAGTGAAATGAACAGACACATCAAAGAGAAAGAAGAAGAAGTGGCAAACAAATATGAAGAATGTTGAACATCCCTGGCCATTAAAGTGCAAAGTGAAACAATGCTATGATTCCATCTTCTCCAGAAAGAATGGCAGTCAGAAGAAAAGAAATAACAAATGTTGGCATGGCTATAGTGAAAAAGAAATCCGTTATATTTTTGGAGAGAATGTAACTAGTATAACCATTATGAAATCAGTCTGGAGGTTCTCAAAGAATTAAAATATGACACAGCTATCCATTTTCTACATATCTTACATGAAGAGTTTTTAAAAATTGCATTACAGCAGTATATGCATGTCAATGTTTATAGAAGCACAACTCACAATGGATAAGTCCTGAAAATAAGTTGTTTACCATCAATAAAAGATTGGAGAATGAAACTGCAATATATATATACATGTATTATATATATATATTATATATATATATAAAATGAATACTACTCAACTATAAAGAAGGATAAATTTGAAATATTTGTAGGAAAATGGATGCACCTAGAAAAGACAATAATGAGTGAAATAAATCAGACATACAACTTTAAACAAACTATATCTTTCATCTAAGGATGACAAAGTATAAACTAAAAGAAAAATCAAAGAAGGGTAGATTGAAACAAGAGGATGGAACTCTTGCAGACTGGAAACAGCACAAGCTACCAAGGGAGAGGGTTGAGGGGAGCATTATGGGAAAATAGGTATCATCAAAAATATGCCTGGTACAAGGTTCTAATGACCCCAATGAATGGGAACATTATATGCCTTAAACATGTAGTAATATTTATAAGGATGAAAATGGGGAAAGGCGAACTAATGAACCGGGGAGGATAAGAGAAGATTAAAGACACAAACAACATGTATTATGTACATTACAAACTCCCCAAGATGATTGTAAAATATTGCACTGCAAATATATGCTTTTAAAAAAATTTAGAAATAGAAATATTAACAACCAGTATATGCCACAAATTTATACTTGGAGATTTATAAGAAATGGAAGCAAATTCAGGTAAAAAAAAAATTAGAGAATATTTTTTCTAGAGATTCACACTATAAGATCTACTAAAGAAATACTCAACATGTCTCAGGAAATTCAAAAGTGCACCAACAGAATAGAATTTAATTCAAAATATGTGGGAGACAAAAATATGTGGAAATTAAACAACAGGCTCTTAAATTACCAATTAGCCAAATTAAAAAATAACAAAGGAAATTAGAGATAGTTTGAGGTACAGGAAAAATAAAACATAGCATGCAAAGACATATGAGATGCAGATAAAGCAGTGCTTAGCAGGAAATTTAAAGCTACAAATTCAACAAGAATATTCTTTAAGTGAAGCAGAAATTAAGGTATTTGAAAATAGAGCAGACTTTAAATAATTTATAACTAGAAATAGTCAATGAAAAGAATCTCTAAACAGTCTTCTAAAGCTAAAGAAAAGTAAATTAGCAGAAACTCAAATCCACATGAATAAAAACAGAATACTTCTAACTACACTGGCAAATGAAAAAGATAACACAGAGCTGGGGATTTAGCTCAGGGGCCAAAGCGCCTGCCTGGCATGTGTGAGGTTGTGAGTTCGGTTCCCGGTACTGGAGAAAAACCAAAAAAAAAAAAAAGAAAGAAAAAAAAAGGAAAAGATAACACAAAATAATTTTTGTGACTCTATTCTTTCCTTGTACGTTTAAAACAACAACAGCATAAGTAGTAATTATAAAACTGTGTTTCATGTGGCTGTATTAAAGTATAACATGTATTATAATAGTGTGGTCGATTGACAACTGGTGGTGAACTTGTAACACCCCACTGAACTGAATCAGCATAGTGCTGGGTACAGAAGGCCCATCTGAGGACTTTTGCCAATAATATGAAAAGGAGAACTGGAGAGAAAAAAGCTCTGTTGACACTCCTGAAGCAGTTTCTCACTCTGGATTTCCTGATATGAACTCAGTTGTTCTCACTGTTGGAGGAGCCAGGATCCTTGCTATTGCTAAGGATGGCTGTGGTACTTTTGAGGGGAGCTCTGGTTCTCTGAGCATTGCTTACTGGCTCCAGTGCAGATTGCTCAGCCTGCTGGCACAGATCCCTCATACAGCTGGCACTTTCTTGTTTCCACCATGGACTTTGGGGCCTTCCCAGCACAGATCCGTGGAACAGATTTTCATGAGGCATTATCATGGGCTCTCGGTCTCTAGCTGGACTTGTGGAGGTCATTGTCATGGGCTTTAAGTGTTCAGCTGGACTCCAGCAGGACATTTTGATGGGATCCAGACCCTCAGCTTGATTTTTTGGTCTTATGTATGTGAACAGATTGTCTTCACTCTTCACATTTGACTCTTTGTCTGACTCTTATAAAATAATCCTAAAAATTATGTGTCCTGTATTATTTCCTTTGAAAGCCCTGACTACAGCAAACAGAAAAGAAACAATAGTTTTGGTAGCCCTGAAATAAATTTAATTTTTATGAACTAGATTTTTCTAGACTGAACAGAGAAAGTATTAATAAAATAAATAAAGCTAAATTAAGGGGCTGGGAATTTAGCTCAGCGGCAAAAGCGCCTGCCTGGCAAGCGCAAGGTCGTGAGTTCGGTTCCCGGTACCGGAGAAAAACCACAAAAATAAATAAATAAATTAATTAATTAATTAATTAAATAAAATCGATGCGGTAAAAATATGTAACAAAAAAGAAGGCAGTAATAGAATTCAGGAACAAAAATGATATAAAATATACATAGTAGGAATAGCAAAATAACATAGAAAATATTATTTGTAATGACATAAAATGTAAATGAACTCAACATTCCAATGCAAAGGCAATGTTTGTTTAAAATATAATTCAACTACATGCTGTCTATACTGTACACTTTATTTCCAGACATATAGTATGAAAACAACAGGATTGGGGACATACACTGCAAATTTTAACTAGTGGAGAACTGAAACTATTATTATGAATCTAGGAAAAGAATAACATTATGAATCCAAAGGAACCTGACTAAATAAATAATAAATGTAAGAGTGATTATAAATGAATTAAATACTTTCAAATTATTGAAAAAATTAGCAAATTAAAAGTCAACTCTTTGAAAAGATCAAGAACATCAAAACACTTTCAGCTATTCTGACAACAAGTAATGGAGATTCAACTAACTATATTCTGAATGAAAGAAGCTCCATTACTATAGACATTTTACAAAAGTATTGTAGGAATTCTACAAATACTTGTATACCAGTAAAACAGATAATTTATATAAATGAACAAATGCATAAAATTATAAACAATGCTGGACCTAGGTAAAGAAGAGATGACATATATAAATAGCTGAGTTTTATTATCTTTTTGAGTGAGGGTTTCGCCTTGCAGTTCAAGTTGACTTTGAACTCATTTTTTAGCTGAAGCTGGACTGGAACTCACAGCAATACTACTGCCTCAATCACTCAAGTTTTGAGATTCAGTTGTGCAATAGCCCACCCAACCTAAATAGCTTTTAATAATATCAACATAATAAAATGCCCCAAATCTTCCTAAATATATTAAAAATCTTCAGTCAGCTCATCCTTGAAGGTCTGAGAATTTCAAGTATTATAAAGTAAAATGATTAACATCTAGATATATATCAATCAAAATGCCAGAAGACAAAGGAAATATTAAAAAGAGCAGAAGAGAAGTAAATCATTTCATATAAAGGAATTTCAGTAAATGTAACAACTGAAGCTAATGTGTTATCAAAATCATGAAAGCTAACTGGAATAAAAAACCTACTTAAGTGCTAAGATGAAAAATATCTATCAACAAAGAATTCTTTTTAAGACAACTATTTTTAAAATTTAAAGAATCAATTAGAAAATTTATAGATAAACTTATCACGTGTGAACCCACCCTACAAGAAATAAGAGACAGTGGTGCTGGAGAGTGCAGTGTGAGTCTCCACTCTGCACTTCCTCCATTGCTTTGGAGCAGGGGTACCTGCATGTGGAGTGTAAGTCTACACTCTATCCTTTCAGCATTGTCCCAGAGACAGTGGTGCTGACAGTGGAGTAGAGTAGAGTATGAGTCTAAGCTCAGCATGGCAGTGACACCAGGGGGAGTGTAAGTCTGTACTCTACCTTTACCTCATTGTCTAAAGGATGGTGGTACAGGTGAGTAGAGTGTGAGTAGAGTGTGAGTCTGCACTCTGTACTTCCTCCATTGTCCTGGGACAGTGACACTAGTGAGTGGAGTGTGAGTTTGTGCTTTGCACTCTGACATTGTCCCTGGGAAGGCATTGCCAATGAGAGGAGTTGAGAGGAGTAAAGATCTGAGCTCTGCATTCCTTGTGTTTCCCAGAATGGTAATGCTGCTGAGTGGAGGGTAGGTCTGTGATCTGTGCTTCCTCCACTGTCCACAGAATAGTGGTGCTGGTGAGAGGAGTGTGTTTCTGTGTTCTGAGCTCTACACTTTCTCCACTGCTGCAGGGCAGCTTGTCTGGGAGAGGAATATGGCAGTATTGGTGAAATAAGTAATGGTGGTGCCAGATAGAAAAGACTTCCTGAGAAAAAGACACCTCCTAGGAAAGCCTGAACATTGGTGATAAAGCTATCTAACATTTGAAATGTAAAAGCATCATCATAGAAAATGAAATAAAATTGAAAATGTCAAGAAGAAATACCAAAATGCAAACAAGGTTGCCCAGCATGCCCAGAGCAAGTCTGGAACACAAGGAGATAGAAAAAAACTGGAGGACAATAAATGGAAATCTCTGAAATGATAGCAGCAGAAATAATAATAATAATAAAAAACCAAATGGAAGAAGACATACAAATCTCTAAGTTGCAAAGAGAAATACCTAGCAAAATAAAAGACATTAAAAAAAATACAGATAAACCAATAGAGGAGCTCAAGAAGACAATGTAAACTATGAATGTCAAACATAGACAAAAAATAAAAGAAAAGAAACAGATTCAAATAGAAATGTAGATTAGAATCTCCACTAAGGTATGTGCAGCAGATTGAATGAAGACAAGGATACAGTATTAGACCAAGAAACAGGAACAAAACTAGCAAACAGGAAAGAAAAGTATCTTAGAAGAGAACGAGACAAAGAAAAATCAGTCCAACAGCTACAGGATGAAGTAAAAAAAGAGCAACAAAAGATTGATTGGAATCAGTGAGAAAACTGGAGACATCACAAATGCCATCAAATACCTCTTCACAGTAATAATGGCAGAAAACTTCCCAAATATAGGTAAAGAATTTAAGATACAAATAAATGAAGCATATAGAACTCTAAATAGCCACAACCAAAATAAATAGACACCAGGGCATATAATAATCAAGATTCCAGAAATTCATCACAAAAACAAAACTTTAAAAGCAGCTAGAGAAAAGAAACATATCACTTATAAAGGAAAGCTCATCAGAAACACAGCAGTCTACTAAATACAAATGCTAAAATCAAAAAGAGTTGGAGTAAGGTGTTTCTTCAACTGAGATTATTGTATCCTGCAGAACTAGCTTTCAAAATGGATGGAGCAATAAGATACTTTAATGACAGAGAACAACTGAAGAAATTTATGAATGTGAAATCAGCCCTACAGAATGCTCTGAAAAACATATTAGAAAGAGATAATGAAAACCACCAGTGCAGGAACACCAACAGAGAGAAGCTGCTAGGCAAGACAAGCAATTAAACAGAGGGGACAGACAGGGAATATATAAGAAGGAAATAACATGACAAAGAAAAGCCAATACATATCAGTTATAACTATCAACATAAATGGACTCAACTCATCAATCAAAAGAAACAGACTGGCAAAATGAATCAAGAAACAAGCTCCAACAATATCCTGCATTCAAGAAACACATTTAACCACAAAAGAAATTCGTGTAATAAAAGTCAAATTCGTGTAATAAAAGTCAAAAGTCAAACAATTCTATTTGCCACAGGAATAAAGAAAAAAACAGGAGTAGAAATTCTATTTGCAGACAATGTGAACTTCCAGTCAATACTGATGAAAGAGACAAAGAAGGTCACTACATACACTTTAAGGGAAAACTCCAAAAAGATAAGATAAAAATCATAAATATTTATGCATCAAATACAGGTTTGACAAACTACATAAAACAAATGTTAACTGACATGAAAAACCAAATAAACACTAAAACAATTAAAGTCAGGGACCATAATACTCCTCTGACAAATGCATAAATCAACTAGACAAATAATCAACAAAATATTAGAATCAAACCAAACCTATTCACAAATGGACATAGTACCAGTCTTTAGAGTGTTCAACTTCAACTATCAGAATATACAATCCTCAGGTGCACATGGGACAGTCTCCAAAACAGATCACATATTGGCTGATGAAACATGTTTACGTAAATGTAGAGGAACTGAAATAACCCCATGCATACTCTCTGATTATAGAACAATGAAAGTAGAAATCAATGACAAAGGAAATCACAAAAACTACATTAACACATTTAAATTAGACAACAGACTTCGGAAAAAAACAATTAGTCACAGAGAAAATTAAAGATGAAATTTAAATCTATACACAAACCACAATACCAATAAAATATACTGAAACATATGGGATGCAATCAAAGTAGTCCTAAGAGAGAAATTAATAGCAATGATCTCACACATCAGGAAAACTGAACTGGCTCAAATAAACAACCTAATGTGGAACTTCAAACTTCAAGAAAGGAGCAAGAAAAGAAACCCAAACCTCATAAGTGGGAGGAAATTATAAAAATAAGAGCAGACATTAATACAATAGAGTAAGAAAATAATACAAAGAATAAATGAATGAAAATGTATATACAGGATAATTAACATAGTTGATCTACTGTCTTCTATTTCTTTGCTGAAAGAGACTGTCAATGAGCCCTTGATTGATCAATATTGCATGTCTTTTTGTTTGCATGAGAAACTACTTTGAAGATATCAATATGTAATACAACAAGCGTTGTTAATTTTCTACCACTTTGTTTGTAACTCTGTATTGTTTGTATTGTTCTTTTACTATTTTGTAAAAGCTTGTCTGTCTGTTAATGTTTTCCCTTTTTATTTTTAAAATAAAAAAAGAAAATCTTGCTTCTTTAAAAGAATAAATAAAATTGATAAACCATTAGCCAACCTAACCCAAAAGAGGAAAGAAAGAACACAATTTCAAGCAATTAGGAATGGAAAGGCTGAAGACACAACAGATCCCACAGAAATCCAGGAGATCTTTAATACCTACTATAACAAACTATATTCAAACAAGATGAAAAACACAGAATAAATGGACATATTCCTAGACACAATTCAATTGCTGAAATAAATCAAGAATAGGTAAAAATTCTAAATAACCCACTATCAGCCAATGAAATTAAAAATGTAAATAAAAATTTACCAACAAAGGAAAGCCCAGGCCCTAAGGGACTCATTGCTGAATTCTACAAGAAATTTATAGAATAACTAATGCCAGTAATGCTGAAACTCATTAAAGAAATGAAAGGGAAACAATACTTCCAAAATTATTCCTGGAAGCAAGTATTACCCTGATTCCAAAACCAAAAAAGAACTCAACCAAAAAGGAAAACTACAGGCCAATCTCCCTAATGAACTTTGATGCAAAAATCTGTAATAAAATATAAGCAAATAGAATGCAACAAATCATCAAAAAGATTATACATAATGGCAAATAGGATTCATATTAGGAATACAAGCATGGTTCAATATATGCAATTTAAAAATGTAATACACCATACTAACAGAATCAAAGACAAAATTGACATGATCATCTCAATAGAAGCAAAAAAGCATTTGACAAATTCAAACAGACATTCATGCTTTAAAGTACCTATAGAAAATTGGAATAGAATGTCTTCATCTCAATCTAATAAAAACCATCTACAATAAAGCAACAGCTATCATTGTATTAAATGGTCAAATACTGAAAGCTTTCACTCTAAAAGCAGGAAAAAGCCAAGCATCTCAACTATCACCACTCTTATTAAATATAGTTCTGGAAACATTAGCCCAAGCAATTAGGCAAGAGGAAAAAATTAAAAGAAGCAAAGATAGGAAAGGAAGAAATTAAATTGCCATTATTTGTAGATGAACAGATACTCTACATAGAAAACCCCAATACCTGCATCAAAATTCCTGTAGATTAAATATTAAAATTTAGTAGGGTAGTGGTATACAAAGCAACACTCAAAAGTCAATAGCATTCCTGTACACAAGAAACAAACTCACAGAGAGAGATTAATTAGAGAAAGAACACCCTTCATGACACCATCCAAATGAATAAAATACTTAGGAATCAATCCAACCAAGAATATAAAAGATGTGTACAAAGAAGTTACAGTACTCTAAAAAGGAGATTGAAGAAGATATCCGAAAATGGAACAACATCCCTTGCTCTTGGATAAGAACCAATATAGCGAAGATGGCCATTCTACCAAAACTTCTATATAGATTTAATGAAATCCCAATCAAAATCTCATTAACTTACCTCACAGATCTAAAGAAAATATTCCTAAAATTGATTTGGAACCAGAAATGGCCTAGAATGGCAAAAGCAATTCTGGACAACAAAAACAAGTCAGGGGGCTTCACAATCTCAGATCTGAAATTATACTACAAGGCTACTATGATAATATCAACATAATATTGGCAAAAAAAATCCAGAACTGAGGATCAGTGAGACATAACATAAGATGCAGACATGTCCTCAAACACACTCAGCCACCTTATCTTTAACATAGGAGATAAACATTCCCTGGAAGAAAAATAGTCTCTTTAATAAATAGTGCTGGAAAAATTGGCTCTCCATATGCCAAAGATTAAACTAGAGTGATGTGTATCACCATGCACTAAAGTCAAATTGAATCAAAGATCTAAGTTTCAAAATAGAAACACTAAATATACTGGAAGAGAAAATAAGAAGCAATCTTGAATAAATAGGTGTAGGCAGAGACTTCATGACCAAAACCCAGGCTGCAAGGGAACTGCTACAAAGAATCAACAAATTATATCTCACCTTCCTATAAAGGTTTTGCTCAACAAAATGTTCTCCAAAAGAGTGAAAAGAAAAAGCACAGAATGGGAGAAAGACACCTAATTTTCCCACAGACAAGGGACTGATATCTGGAAGATATTAAGAATTGAACAATATCAGACTTCCCAAATTAAAAATCCTAATCCAAAACTGGGCATCTTCATCATGCTTCACAGATGAAGAAATACAAATGGAAAATAAAAACATAAAACAATTCACCATCATTGGTCATTAGAGAAATGCACATTAAAACAAGTCTGAGAGTCCATCTCACCCCAACAAGAATGGCTATCATAAAAAATCAACTGATAACAAATGCCGGAGAGGCTGTGTGGAAAAGGCACCCTTCACTGTTGATGGGAATGTAGATTGATGCAACAACTGTGAAAATCAGTGTAGAGATTCCTTAGGAAACTGGTACTAGAGGTCCCATTTGACCCAGCTACTCTCCTTCTGGGTATCTTCCCAGAAAAATTAAAGACATCATACCATAGTGATATATGTGCACCCATGTTTATACCAGCATAGTTTGTAATAGCTAAATCTTGGAAACAACCTAGATGCCTATCGACAAAGAAATTGTTAAAAAATGTTCTATTATAGAATGGAGTACTACTCAACCATAAAGAAGGATAAACCTGAGAGTTTTATTGGTAAATGGATGCAACTTGAGCACATACTCATAAGGGAAATAAATCAGACCCATATGTGTAAACATTGTATTGTTTCACTAGTGTAATTGAACAAGAAAATAAGATCCAAAATGTAAAAGAGAGACTGTGAACTGGGAAAATACTTTGCAAAAGAAAAGATAGACTGGGATGGGGAAAGAAGAAAGGAAGAAAGGGGAAAAGGAAAAAAATATATATTTATACACAAGATAGTCAAGATAGTTTTACAGGTAACTTCTACTTCCTTGAAAAGAACATCTTGTGCTAATTTTGTTTAGACAACATATTAACCCTGTATCTTGTACTCTGATTATTGACTATGAAGATAATATGCACTGTATTAAATATTTTAACTATCCTACTAACCTGTTTTGAAACTCTGTTTCATTGTTTTTCTTTTTTCTCTTTAAAATAAAAAAGAAAGCAATACTAAAGAGTTCTTTGGTATTGTCTTAGTTACTTTTCTCATTACTGAGACAAAATACCCAACAGTCAAAATTAAACAAGAAAGGGTTTATTTTTGCTAACAGTTTGTAAATGATTCAATCCACATTCAGGTGGTTCCAAGGCAAAGTCTCATGACAAATGACATTAGAGAGGACCAACAGTCCATAGCATGCTGGAGTAGATAAAAAGCAGAAAAAGTGCCAAGGAGTAGGAGGAACCCTGCCATTCCCTTTTATCCTAGGCAGGCTATCAACTCTTTTGGGTGGTATCAGCCATAACTATGCTAATAGCAATTAGTGGCCTAATTAAGTAAAAAACAAAAGATTTATATGATCTGAAGTGAAACCAGAATACAGTGGACTATTTAGTCTACACCTGTAGCATCACTGGAGTTTGTAGATCTCATGGCATCTCTCAAACTGGCTTTGTTCACTCCTTAGAGCTTTCCTCAGACCATCCATGTTCCTGGCTTCTACAAAACCTGTGGTCTCCACTTCAACTTCAGCTTCACAATCCTACTTTCATACACTGCCCTCTCAGGGCCACATTACATTGCCTACCAGGCATTCTTCTGAAACCTGGATGAAGGCCTTCCTGACTGCACAATCAGTGCATTTTTTATTCACCTAAAACCAGCACCACACTGATGATGCCAAAGTGTGCCACCACCTGGAGCAAGAACCAGGCTTCCTGCTCTTTTGGTTGTGGGGAATGAGAGACTAGATTGCTGAGCTATCTGAAGCAAAACCTGAGGTGAAAATTCACTAGCTTGCCACCATTCTGGAATATGGTGCTCTGGGACTTCTGGCACATGATATCCTGAAGCTTTCTTCTAAAATCAAGCTCTTTACATTTGCAATTTTGAGCTTTCAAAGGATAGATTCTGCTGGTTTATCCTCAGGCCACATTTTTTCTATTATCTTCTTCTGAAATACTTGCCTTTTACTTTCTAATATTCACCAACCAATTTCTTCCCTGTTCCATCTTTGCAGGCCATAACAGTACTGCCTCCTTCTGCCTAAACTCATAACATTTAAAATCATTTTGCTTGACTCATTACTCTTGATTCTCAACATAGATCTGGAAAAACACCACCCAACAGTAGCAATAGTATTGCATCAACATTAGGCTGTTATGGAATGTCTCCTGCAAGATAAGTTAGTTAAACGTTCTTAATCTCTGTCTCAGCCAAAGTCTCTGGACATGAGCAAAATGTAAACAGATTTTCTTCTGAAGCATAAAACAGATGGTCCTGAGTCCTTGTTTTTAACCAAAACCTCCTGAGATTGGTCTTTACCAGCTGCATTTCTATCAGCACTCTGGTCTTTTGAACTCCAACAAGCATCTCCCATTAAAATCGTGTTACAGCATTGCAGACCTCCTTCTTTAGTTGGCATCTTTAAACTTTTCCAAGCTCTTTCTGCAATCCAATTGCAGAGCATGCTGAACTACATGGCCAGCTAACATCACAGCAATGTCCCATTTCTGTGGTGTGAAAATCTGTCTTAGTTACTTTTCTCATTGCTGAGACAAAATATGTGATACCAACAAACTAAAGGAGAAAACATTTACTTCAGTTCACAGTTTTTAGAGGTTTCATTCCATAGCCAACTGGCTCCAAGGCTGGGAAGCATGGAAAAGAAGTACCAGAAAGGAGAAATAATACATGGCCTGCCAAACAGAATGCAGCAAGCAGCAGCAGCAGCAGCAGTAGCAGCAGCAAGAAGCCTGCCTTTCCCTTTCATCCCATCCAGGCTATCAGCCTTTTGGGTGATGTTACTTAGAACTATGCTAATTCCAATACATGAACTAATTTAGTACCACAAACCCTTTATACCAATATCATATACCCTAGATTCAGACAGCTGAGAAGAGCTCCACCTATGAGGATATGAGGCTTTGAAGGTCATCTAAATATAAGCCATAGCACAACCATTTGTTAAAATTTTATACACTATAAACATGTAGAAAAATAGAAAAAAGTAGAGGTGAAAATCTTTTTCTATAAATAAATTGCCATCCTTTCAATAAGATAGAAAAATTTTAAGGTATATTTTTGCAAAAACTGTTGATTTTGCTAAGTTTAGAAGAGCTAGTCCTATCTCCTTTCATGAAATAATGAAAATGAACTAAATGGAAAAAGTAACTTCTAATATCCCAGAAAAACCACTATTAATATTTAGGGAAGTGTCTTCATGGTTTCTCTTTAACTCTTTAATCAGTTATACATGACAATAAAAGCACTGCATGTTAAAATCCACTTATTATAGGCAAAGCAATACTGATGAAATTTTCAGCTTTAAATATATTAGTCAAAAAACTTCAGAACAACTGGGATGAGGAAAAGGATAAAATAAAGAAGAAAGGAAATACACACACACACACACACACACACACACACACACACAGGCTGGCCAGGATAATTCTACTGCTTTCTTGAAAGGAACATTTGATATTGAATTGTTTGACAATTCTTACATATCTGTATTTGTTTATCAGAGTAACCAATACGAAGATAACAGTATGTAATACAACAATCATTGTTAATTTCTTTTCACCTCGTCTTAAATTCTGTATATTTTTTGTGTTTCATTACTATCTGTGTGTTTGTTACTATATTTTGATTCCTTTATATCTAAAAATAAAACTTTAGAAAAGGAAATAAATTAACTTAGATATTAATTAAGGAAGTTTTAAAAAGAATTAAAAAATAAATATTTATTTTCTAACTACACAGATGCATATGTGTGGTCCATTGACATTAAATTTCTCATTTTATCTTATTATGGAACTTCGTATCTGTTAGAATTTTCTCTCTGTTTCCTATGTGTTTTTACATAAGCTCAATGTGTTTTCAGTATTCAAATTTAAAACATTTCTAAAAGTCACTAAGATTTCCCTATCTTTTATAAAAACATAGTTTTAGCTCTCACATTTAGGGTTATGATCCACTTCAAGTTACACTAGTGTGATTTGGTATGAGGTTTAAATTTTTTTCTAAGTGTATGTATTTTCTCTGTACAATTTTTTGAAAGATCATCACTTCATCAGCAAATTTTCTTAGCTGCTTCATCAAAACTGAACTTATTATATAGATCAGTCTTTTTGTAAACTCTTTCTTACATTGCATTAATTTATATATGAATTTTTGTGTCAATATTACATTATACTGAATGCACAGAATATAAAATAAATATTCATTAACTGGGATTCACAAAATTTAAAAAGTTTTCTCTTTAGAAGACATAGGAACAGTTCATGATTACTTATTTGATCAATCTTGCATGTCTCTATTTGTTTTCCTGAGAAACCACTTAGAAGATATCAATGTGTAATACAACAACAATTGTTAATTTCCTACCACTTTGTCTGTAATTCAATATTGCTTGTATTGTTCTTATGCTATTTTGCAAATGGATGTCTGTTTGTTAATAGGTTTTCCTTCTTTAATTTTTAAAATAAATTTTTAAAACAAAACAAAAATAGAAGACATAGGAAAATAAAAAGGAAACAACAAATTGGCAGATCATATTTTTAAAGTTTACCCACTATAAAAAATTTAGTCCAGAATACAGAAATAAATTTTGCAACTGATAAAAAGAAAAACAACCAAATTAAAAGAGAAAATTTGAGCAAAAAATACAGCAAGGAAAGGCTCTCAATGACATGTAACGACACAAAAATATATTCTACATCATCACTATTAGATACATCCAAATGAAAATCTCAAAAAGGTATCACTATTTACCTTACAGAATGGTTAAAGTAATGGAGGATTACTGCAAGATTGGGACTTATCCTGTTTCAATATTTATACAAATTCATACAGTCAGGTGGTATAAGTCTTTAAATTTTATTCTTTTTCTAAAATGATTTAGCTAGTCTAGAACTCTTGTATTTTCATATGAGTTTCAGAGTCAGCTTATTAATGTACACATGAAGAGCTGCTGCAATTTAGCCTTGTAATTTCCTACTGATCTAAAATACACATAAGATAAAAATTCACCATTTGAGAGCACAGTTCAGTGAGTTTTAACATTCACAGAGTTGTGTAATAGTATAATGAAATATAAATGTGTTATGCAATGTAACAGAATTCAAGAACATTTTCATCATTCAAAAAAATAACTTATCAGCCTTTAGTAGTCATTTCCAAATCTCCAGGTTTTATACCTGCAAAATATTATTATACTTTGTGTTTATATGAATTTACCTATTGTGGATACATCCTATAAGTGGAATTATCTAATATGTCGTCTTATTTACTGGCCAATTTTCACTTAGCATAATGTTTTTAAGGTTTATCAATGCTCTAGCATGAATCAGTGTTATATGAAGTTTTATGACTTAAAAACATTTCAATTTTCAATGACACATGTTGTTTATCTATTTTGCATTGATGCATAGCTGCATTGTTTCCATGTGGGGATTATAACATAAATAAATTTTCTGTGAATATATTTTTTCCCTTGTCTTGGATATGTAGCTAAAAGTAGAATTACTATGAAATACATCAATTTTTTCTTATTTTAAAAATAAAAGGAGGAAAACATTAACAGAAAGACATTTTACAAAACAGCAAAAGAACAGTACAGACAATACGGAGTTACAAACAAAGCGGTAGGAAATCAACAATGCTTGTTGTATTACATATTGATATCTTCAAAGTGGTTTCTCATGAAAACAGATATAGACATGCAATACTGATCAACCAAGGATTCATTGACAGTTTCTTTTAGCAAAGAAATAGAAGACAGTAGAACAGCCATGTTAACTATCCTGTATATACATACATAAAAAATTTCTCCTTCTTTCCCTTCTCTTCTCCCATATCCCAGTTGCCCTTTACCCTTGGGTGCTTTCCTATCACTTCACAATGTTTATCATACCTCCTAGTTTAAATTAAATCTTTCAGGTTTACACTAGTGAAATAATGCAGTGCTTGCACATGT
>NW_004955475.1:6667520-6668408 GCF_000276665.1 Chinchilla lanigera
AGATGAATTTAAGGCATATTTTCTCAAGATCTGTGATTTAAGCTAATAGTAGTTGAGTGGGAAATGCATTGAATCTGTGCAGCAGCTTTGGGAGTATGGCCATTTTCACAATGTTGGTTCTTCCTATCCAAGAGCAAGGAATATTTTTCTATTTACTGAAATCTTCTTCGATCTCTTTTTTCAGAGTACTGCAGTTTTCATTGATGAGATCTTTGACCTCTTTTGTTAGATGGATTCCTAAATATTTCACTATCTTGGATGTTATTGTAAAAGGTATGGTTTCCTTAATTTCTCTCTCAATCTGTTTGTTGTTTGTGTATAGGAATGCTATCGATTTCTGGGTGTTGACTTTGTATCCAGCTACACTGCTGAGTTTGTTGGTTAATTCAAGGAGTCTTCTTGTGGAGTTTTTGGGGTCTTTCAAATAAAGTATCATGTCATCTGCAAATAGTGATAGTTTTACTTCTTCCTTTCCTATCCTTATTCATTTTATTTCTCTCTCCTGTCTTATTTCTCTGGCTAGTGCTTCCAGAACTATATTGAACAGGACAGGTGACAGTGGACACCCTTGTCTTCTTCCCAATTTCAATATAAAACCTTTCAGTTTTTGTCCATTGAGAATGATGTTGGCTGTTGGACTGTCATAGATGGCTTTGGTCAGGTTAAGGTAGAGGCCATCTATTCCTATTTTCTGTAGAGTTATTATCATAAATGCATGTTAGACCTTGTCAAAAGCTTTTTTTGCATCTAATGAGATGACCATGTGCTTTTGGTCTTTGGCTCCATTGATATGGCACATAACATTTATGGATTTGCGAGTATTGAACCAACCTTGCATTCCTGGAATGAATTAAACTTGGTCGTGATGTATGATTTTCTTGATAATTT
>NW_004955475.1:6669907-6685445 GCF_000276665.1 Chinchilla lanigera
CAGCTTTGGTTCAGATCTGTTATTTCCTTGCTGATTTTTTGTCCAGTTGACCTATCTCTTTGTGTCAATGGGGTGTTAAGGTCCCCTGTTACAATAGTGTTATTAATTATATGGGTTTTCCTGCCTGTTAAGATTTGTCTTATATAATTTGGAGGTCCAATATTTGGTTCATACATGTTTATGTTTGTTATCTCATCCTCTTGCAGTTTTCCCCTGACTAGTATGTAGTGACCTTCTTTATCTCTTTTGATTGTTTTTGGTTTGAAGTTTACATGGTCTGCAAACAGGATAGCTACCCCGGCTTTTTTCTGGGTTCCTGTTGCATGAAGGATTGTTTTCCATCCTTTGACTTTTAGTCTGTGTATTTCCTTTTTGGTGAAATGTGTTTCCTGTATACAGCATATTGTTGGCTATTGTTTTTTAATACACTCTGTCAGTCTGTTTCTTTTTACTGGAGAATTGAGGCCATTTACATTTATAGGTACAACTGATATGTGTTGATTTACCATTATCATGTTATTTACTTCTATTGGTGTCCTACTTTTTCTACCTGTTTACTTGTTTGCTCTTCTTGATGTTTCTTTCCTACTGTTGTTTTTGGAATTGAGGTCAGATTTTTCTCTGCCCAGAATATCTTTTAGTACTCTTTGTAATGCTGGCTTGGTGCTCATGAAGTTCTTCAATTGTTCTTTGTCATGAAAATATGTTATTTCTCCATTGAATTTGAGAGATAGTTTGTCAGGGTACATCAGTCTTGGTTGGAAGCTGTTCTGTTTCAAGACCTGTAATATTTCATTCCAAGCTCTTCTAGATTGGAGGGTTTGTGCTGAGAAGTCTGCTGTGATTCTGATGGGCTTCCCTTTATAGGTAATCTGTTTCTTTTCTCGAGCATCTTTTAATATTCTGTTCTTTTGTTGGAGATCTGGGAACTTGACTATTATATGCCTGGGTGTAGTTTTGTTTTGGTTGTGGTTGTTTGGAATTCTAAATGCCTCATTTTCCTGTATATCAGGTTCTGTTTTCATGCCTGGGAAATTTTCTGCTATTATTTCTGCAAATAATCTTTTAATGTCAGTCATGTTGCTTCCTGCTGTTTCATTGACACCTATAAGTCGTACATTATTCCTCTTTGCCCCATCTTGCAGCTGTTGAACTGACTTTTCCTAGATCCTTGCTGATTTTACGAGATCCATTCTTTCATGGTCGCTAGCTACCATGTTGTCTTCAAGGTCTGAGATTCTATCTTCAGCTTCATTCAAGCGGTTTTGGTAGCTTTCAGTGGCAGCTTTGTTTTCCTGGAAGTCTCTTAGAATCTGGTTCATGTGTTGTATGTCCTTTTTATATTTTTCATTGAATGCTTCTGACTCTTACCTTTGTTCTTCTATTTTCTTATAGATTTCTTCTTCAGTGTTTTTGAGCATTTCCTTCATTATTCTTGTCATTTCACTTTTTGCCTGAGAGCTTATTTCTGATCTAATCTCTTCTATGTCCTTATGGAGTTGTTTCTTTACTTCCACTGCAATCATTTCAGCTATTTCAGGCATGTGTTTACCAAGTTCTCCTATGTCAATGTCTCCTAGACTTGTTCTGATTGGGGTGGAGTTCTGGGATTGTGTTTCAGTCTTTCATTTTGACATGTTTGCTACCGGATGCAGAAAGCTCAGTTTCCCTCTTCAGTAGCTGCTCAGCCAAGACCACTAGTGTCCCTATTTTTCCTGTTGTTCAGGTTTGCCCCTGGGTGACCTCTGAGTAGCACTGCTTAGTCTCGTTTTCCAGCAGTTTTTGATTTGTATCTAGCTATCCTAATTCTCAGACACGGGCACTTGTGTCAGTTGATGGCCGACCGTCTGATCCTGTGTTCCCTTCCAGTTCAGTGCACATTCACGACCTGACTCAGGTTGCACTGGTGTGACAATCCCAGTCCAGTGGACCTATGTCCCCAGGCAGTTTATGGTACAGGCATAATTCAGACACAAACTGCAGGGTCTACAGTTTGTGAACTACCTGAATCTATGTCTCCAGTCAGTTCAGGACACATGCAGGAACCAGATGCAGCCTAGATGGGTAGCAGTCATAGACTTCCCAGCCTTCGACTCACTAGGGGGTCTGGGCAAAGGCAAAGCACAGACTCGAACAGAGGGTCCAGCAGCTCATGGAGCACTCGTTCACTCTGCGCAGGGTGTGCAGGGGCTGGGAGAGTCTGCACGCCCTGCCCCCATCCAGAGAAGTCCCTGGGGCTTCTGAGTGAGGACCTCCTCTCTGCCACGGGTGCAGGGAGGGCAGAGACTCAGTCTGTAATGACAGTGGGGTTCTGGTTCACCCACTCTGCCCTCTGGGAGTAGATGGGAAATACCTGGCTCTCTGTGCATTTCAGCTGGGTACCGTGGTGGTGTGGGCCAAGAACAGACTTGAACCCACATGTCCAGCAGCTCCCGGAGCACTCACTCTCTCCTGAAACACATCAAACTGTAACTTTGTGTTTGATTTCTGAAGAACTGTCTTCCAAAGTTGGCTTCACCATTTTATGTTCCCATTAACAATGTTTGAGAGTTGCACATTCTTCACATATCAACAATTGTTTGTGAATGTATTGTAATAGCCATCATCATGGTAGAGAAGTGATATTTCACTGTGGTTTTTTTCCCTTTATTCCTGACTAGTGATCTTTAAAGAGTTCTTTGGCCATTTGTGAATTTCCCTTGGACAATCTGTAACTGTCTTCATATAGTATATCTATCTATCTATCTATCTATCTATCTATCTATCTATGTGTATATATGTTTTAGTTCTTGTGATGCCATTACATAATTTTGATATCAGGGTGATACAGGCCTCAGACAATGAGCAATCAAATATTTCCTTATTTTCTATATTTTGGAAGCATTTGTAAAGGACTGGTATTAACTAAGTCTTTGGTAGAACACACAAGTGAAACTATCTGTGGAATTTTCACTGTGACAAGATTTTGGGATTACTAAATTCACTTCTTGTGTATTGGGTAACACTTGTCAGCCTCTTTACACTTTTTTTATAACTATATTCAGATTTTGAAATACTTCTTGAGCCAGTTCTCATAATCTGTGTCATTCCATGAATATTTTTTTCATGTAACTGGGTTACTTAATATTTGATATATAGTCATTAATTATATTCCATTTCTCTCCTTTCTATTCCTTTGTTCCTCTTTTTTGTTCATCTTTCAAATAAACAACTTTGGTTTTCTTAATGTTACCATTTCATTGTTTTTTCATTTTCTATTTCATTTGTTTCAATTCTCAACTTTATAATTCATTAAATTTTATTTGCTTTGAGTTTAGATTAGTTTGCTATTTGCTTTGAACTTTGTTAAGGTGCAATGTTAGGACGTTGCTTTGAGGCTTTTTTTATTTCATATTATAGTAGTTTGCTGCTAAGGGTTTGTCCCTCACAATTGCTTTAAAATGCATCTAATAATATTGATATATTGTGTTTTAGTTTTGTTAATCTCAAGTTATATTACAATTTTCTTCTGATATGTACCTTCATTCATTGGTTACTTAGGACTGGATTATTGAATTTTTACATATTTGTGAATTTTCCAAAAAGATGTCTCATTGATTTATCATTTTATTTTATTACTGTTACAAAACGTTGTTTGTTTTATTTCAATATGAAATTTCTTGAGGATTCTTATATGATTTAACATACAGTCTATTTTTGATAATACTACACACATTTCAGAATAATTTATATTTTTCTATTGTTTGGATCAATGCTTTTGGATAGATTCTTCAGTAAAGTTATATTTGTTCCAGTTGGTTTGTACTGTAATACCAGTTTTCTGTGTTTTACAGAACTTCTCCTTAGTTATATCTATCAAAATAAATTTAATTTTGAAATATCCAGCTGCTATTTTTGCAGTATTTCTCAACAATTTTCTATCATTATAACTTCATGTTGTATTAGCTACTTTTTCTCATTCCTGAAACAAGATGCTAGACACCAAAAATCAAAGAAAAATGTTTTATTCAGCTCACAGTTCGTGGATATTTCAGTCCATACACCGCTGGCTTCATGTCAGGGTGGCAAGGCACAGGGGCAACACTCCAAGTTGGCACAAAAAAGCAAAAGCAACAAAGCAGAAAGGAGGGGACAAGCCTCTTTCCCCCTTATACTGTAAGCAGCCTACCTCCCTGGGGACAGAGGTAGCACTCAGATTATCTCCCTGCTCTCCTGTTGCACAGGCTCAGGATGTTTACAAAGTGAGGACCCTGGCCCCCTGCTAATTTACTTAGTTAAGCTTCTAAACTTCTCAAGTTGACACAATGTATCAACCATTATAATCCACCCCTTCTCAATTTGGTAATTAGATACATTTCTTTAAATCAGTTTCAAAATGCAAAGACATGCTTATTCTGATCATTTCACAACTTGAATATTATCATGCAGTTTTAATGATCCTTAAAAACCTGTATTAAATCTATCAACATTATATTACATTAGAACCATAACATTTGACCCTTGGCCCTGCAAAGACTCATGCACATCCCTTTATGCAAAAGAAATTTAGTTCTTCTCTAAGAGTTTTCAGAGTTGGTACAGTTTCAATGTTGTTGAAAAGTCCAAGTCCAAAATCTCCTCCAAGATGTGAGGCAAACTCTTAGCTCCAAGCCCTTGTGAAAATGAAAAGTTAAATACCTCCAACATTCAATGCCACAAGATAAAACTTTCCATTCCAAAAGTTACAAAGAGCTAGTCCAAAATCCAACAAGGCAAACATTAAGTCTTGTAGTTCCCTGTGCAGCATCTTAGGCCATTATGAACTCCAAAGGGCTCTGATGGTGCTGTCCTTACAGCACTTGTGATTATAGCTCCCAGAGCTTCTCTCTTGGGCTGGCTTTGCTCCCGCATTGCAGGTTTCTTTAGATAATCCACCTTCTTGACTTTTCCAAATGTCTGGGGTGTCCACTGCACCTCTGGCTTCACCCACACAGCGTCACACATTTCTCTCTCAAAGGCACACTGCCTGGCCTCCCAGGCCTTCTGAAATCAAGGTGGAAGCCTTCCCAACTCCCCAGCTCTTGCATTCTACATGCCCCTAAAGCCAGAGGCATGTGCATGCTTCCAAACTCTGCTACTACCTGGAGCAATAGCCAGGCTTCCTATGCTGCTACCATTCTGAAAAATGGTGTAGCCATGGCCATTCTAGAACATGGTGCCCTGGAGTTTACTCTTCAAAGTAAATTCTTTTACTTTTGCAGTTTTGAGGCTGCAAATGGTGGAGACTCACTGCTTCTTGTGATGCACTCAGGTCATGTTTTATATTCCCTTGTTCCTTCTCTGCAATCAAGATTCCTCTGCTTTTTCTTTGTCATCTACAGCTTTACTGGAGCTTCCTTTCTGCCCAAACTCCCATCCCACTGGGCTCTTTGCTCTTGATAAATAACATAAATAACATAAATCTGGCTGAAAGTTGCCAAGTAGCAGCTATGCTGCACCCTCAATAGTCAACTGCCTTAAAATGTCTTCCTCCAAATTAATTAGTTCACTGTCCTCAATGTCAGTCTCAGGCAAAATCTGTGGACATGAGCAAAATGCAGGTAAACTTTCTGCCTAGCCATAACATACATCATCTAGAGTCCAAGAACCAGTGTAGTCCTTTTTCTCAGCAGAAAGCTCCCAAGCCTCATCTTTACTGGTTGGATTTCTATCAGTCTTCTGGTCTTCTGACCTCTGACCAGAATCTCCCATACAAAACAGCCTAAAGGTGTTCCACCTCTACTCATTCAGGCAACACTCGAATGCATTCCAAACTCTTCCCACAAGTCATTCCCAAAGGTTCTTGAGCCAAATACTCATGTATAGTCACAGCAACAATCCGAATTCTATGGTACCGAATTTTTTGAGTTATTTTTCTGTCATTGCTGAGAGAAAATATCTGTCACCCCATATTAAGGAAGGAAAGATTTATTTAGCTCGCAGTTCATGGAGGTTTCAGTCCATAATTAGCTGGCTCCGGAGAAGGGTGCCATGACACAGGGGCAACACTCCAATTTGGCAAAAGATAGCAAACACAACAAGAGCAATAAAAGAAACGGAGCAAACCTCCTTTCCTTCCGTATATTTTAAGCAGGCTACCTGCTCTGCGGTGGTTATAGCACACACATCATCTCTCTGCCCTCCTCTTGCACAGGCTCAAGATATTTACAAGGTGAGGACCCTGGCCCCCTACAGATTTACTTAGTTAAGCTTTTAAACTTCCCAAGTTGATACAATGAATCAACAGTTGCAATGAATTTATTATCACTGTTGTTGTATAACAATATATTTCTAATAGTTATATATGTTCATATATTACATCTTTTACTTTAAAACTATGTATCTCATTTTATATGTACAAATTATTTCTTGAACTCTAGTTTGTGTTTTTACTTTTTTGTCTTTTTTTATTACTATTATTAGTGGATTTTAGGTAAATTTAATGATAAAATTCATCATAGGGAAATTGTACCTTTACGTGATACACCTTGAGTTTTCTTTTTCCTTGATTTCCCTCCACTGCATTCAATCCCTCTCCTTATTTCCAGAAGCTTTATTTCCATTTTCCATCTATTATTTTTATTCTTTTCCCTTTCTTCCTTTCCCCCTCTTTCCCTTGCTCCCCTTCCCATTTGAACCTTTTCTTCCTATTTCACAATATCTATTTTATATTTTTGTCCTTATTTACTCTTTACATTTCTCACACTAGAAAAAAAAAACACTCTATTTAAATATGAGTGTCTGATTTATTTCCCTTAAAAGTATGGTTTCAAGGTGAATCCATTTACCTGAAACTCACTGAAATCTATCCTTATTTAAGGGAGTGTAGTACTCCATTATATTAAAAAAAACACATCCTCTTTATCCATTCACCCATTTATTGGCATTAGGGTTGTTTCCAAGGTGTAATTATTGCAAATTGTGCTACTATAAACAACAGTGTGCATATGTCGCTGTGGCATTCTTTTAATTCCTTCCAGAAGATACCAATAAGGGAAATATCTGGCTCAAATGGAACCTCTCGTTTTAGTTATTTGAGGAGTCTCCACACTGATTTCCACAGTGGTTGCTCCAGTCTACAGTCTCCCACCAACGATGGAGAAAGGTTCCCTTTTCTCCACAACCACAACAGCATTTGTTATTAGTTGATTCCCTGATAATAGCTATTCTTTCTGGAGTAAGATGGAATCTGAGCGTTGTCTTAATTTGCATCCCTTAAAAAAACAGTTATGGTGAACATTTTTCATATATTTATTTCCACTTCTACTGCTTCATCTAAGAAGTGTCTATTGATTTCAAATTCTCACTTTTTGATTGAGTCTTTAAATTTGGGAGGAGTGATTTTTTTTTTAGCTCTTTATATATTCTAGATTTTAGTCCTTTGTCTGAGGAAAAGCTCTCAAAAATCATTTTTTACTAATCTATAAGTTCTTTCCTTACTCTGTTCATGGATTCTTTTGCTGTACAAAAGCAATTCAGTTTGATAATATCCAGGTTAGCAATTCTTTATAATATTTCCTGGCAATTGGGGTATTTCTTTATAAAGTTTTTGACTATAACAACACCATAAAGTGTTCTGTCTATTCTACTTTGCATTATGTTTAGTGTTTTCACTTTAATATTTAGATTTTGATCCAGTTTTATTGTAGTTTACTGCATAGTGACAGATATGACTTTAAGTTTAATCCATGGCATGTGGAAAGTCAGTTTTTCCAGCACTATTTATTAAAGAGTCTATATTTCTTCCAGTGAAAGTGTTTAGTAAATTTGTGAAAGATAAGGTATGTTTGGAGAAGTTTCTATATATTCTAATGTTTTCCATTAATACACAGGCCTATTTTATTGTGTATATGTGGTTTTCAACAGTGTATTGTTGTTTTTTTCGTGATAGCTTTTTAGTATAATTTCAAGTCAGGGATTGCACTACACCCTGCCTTACATTTGTTGCCCAGATTTCCTTTGCTATTCTAATTGTCTTCTGGTTCTCAATGAATTTTAGGATGATTTTCTCTAATTCTCTGAGGTATGCTAATATAATTTTTATGTGATTGTATTAAATCTGTATAACAATTTTGGAAGTATGGTCATTTTCAATATATTGTTTTTTCCTACCCAAGAACAAAGGATATCTTTGCATTTTCTGATATCTTTTTCAATCTCTTTTTACAGTACTGTAGTTTTCAGTGTAGAAATTATTTCTGTCATTCATTACACTGATTCCTATGTATTTCATTTTTTCAGTGCTATTTTCAAAGGTGTTGTCCAAGGTGTTATCCCCCTAATTTCTAAGTCAGCTTGTTTTTCATGTACAGAAGTTCTATTGATTTTTCAGTATTGACTACATATTTAGGTGTGTTTCTGACTTTAGATATAAAATCCAGAAATCTTTTGGTGGAGTTTTCAGGTCTTCTATGTAGAGTATTATGTCATCCACAAATAATGATAATTTAACTTATTTTTCTATCCTTACTCATTTTATTTCTTTCTCTTTTCTTATTGCTCTACATAATGTTTCTAGAATTATATTTAATAAGAAAGATAACAGTGGACATCATGTTATTCCTGATTTGGTCAAAGCTTTCAATTTTTGCCCACTTAATGATATTGGCTGTTCATTTGTCATATATAACTTTTATCAGAGTGAGACAAAGACCATCTGTTACAGCTTTCTCTAGGGTTAGTTTTATCATGAATGAGTGTTGGAATTTGTCAAATGTTTTTTCTGTGTCTATCAAGATGTTCATTTGGTTTTTGTTCTTTGTTCTGTTACTACAGTGTATTATACTAATTGATTTGCATATGTTAAAACATTTCTACATTCCTAGAATTAATCCTACTTGATGATGGTGTATCATCCTTTTTATCATTTGCTGCATTCTGTTTAGCAGTAACTTACTGAGGAACTTTGTGTCTTTCTTCACTAGTGAGATTGACCTATTGGTCTCCTTTTTATTGTTAGAAATTTCTCTGGTTTTATTACCAGGGCAATGCTTGCTGCCAGGATTGATTTTGGATGATTTTGGGAATATTCCTTTCCTTTATAGTTCATTAAAGGATTGTCCATTTTATTTAAAATTTAAAAGAGCCAATTCTTTCATTCTTTGTATTAGTTTTTGTCTCAGTTATGTTAATTACTGCTCCATTCTTTATAATTTCCTCCCTTATATGACCCTTGGGATTGTCTTGCTTTTCTATTCCTAGAAACTTGAGATTCAACATTATATTGTCTATTTAAGCTCGCAGTTTTTCTTATGTGGGAATTCACCCATATAAATTTCCCTTATATGACTGCTTTCATTGAGTCCCATAAATTCCAGTATGTTGTACTGGTATTATTGTTTAATTATACAAACTGTCTAATTTCTTATTTAATTTCATTTGTGACCGATTGGTTGTTCAAGATGGTTTTAATTAATTTCCATGTGTGTATGCAGATTTTGTGGTTTCTTTTACAATAGATTTTTCATTTCTTGCACACTAGTCTAATAATATGCTTGGGATGATTTCAATTCGTTTGCATTTACTTAATTTTTAAGCATGTCCTATGAGTTAGTATGTGGTCTATTTTGAAAAGCATCCCATGTTCAACTGAGAATAATGTGTATTCTGATGTGGAGTGGAACATTGTAGATATCTTCTAGGTTGATTTGTTCATAACTTTGGTTGAGTTCTCATTCTTGATTCTTTATTTACTTTATCTGTTTATTTTTGACATTGAGGTAATGAGGTTCACCATTACAATTGTATTCTTGCTTATTTGATCTTTCCTGTCCATTAATATTTTTATATATTTCTGTGCACCTTTGTTTGGTGCATATGTATTCATGTTTCTTATCTCTTTCTCTTGAATTGTCCTCCTAACAATCATGTAGCAATCTTTTTTGTCTCTATTGATCGGTCTTGCTGCAAATCCACTTTGTCGATAAATGGAATAGCTACCTTTGTTTTTTTCCAGGTTCCTGTAAAATGGGATATTGTTTGCCATCCTTTGACTTTCAATCTAAGACTTGCTTTAATCCCATTCCTTTCTGTCCCCCTATTTAATAAGAATGTTTATATTGTGCCACTGTATACTGAAAGTGTTTAACTTATATCCCCCTCAAAGCTTCATGTGCTTATTTGTGGGATTTTTGCAATTGGCTAGATTTAGGGTATATTATTTTCAGGCTAAGCATATATGGTGCTAATGTAGTCCACCAATTTTAATTAGCATAATTATGAGTGGCACCACTAAAAAGGCAGATAGCCTGTATGAGATAAAAGGGTAAAGCTAGATGGCTCCTGATGCTACTTGACACATTCTTCCTGTCTTGCAAATCAACTCTTTCTCTTCTGTGATGACCATCTGTCATGCCATCCTGCCTTGAAGCCATTTGTCTATGAACAGAAATCTCTATAAACTGTGAGCTGAAATAAACTTTTTCTCTTTAACTTGTGGATGTCAGGTATTTAACCTCAGCAATGAGAAAATTACATAAGAAAGTTGAAAATGTATTTTCATATAAAGGTGAGATATGAGTAGTCTTTAAGTTAGATTTATATGTTGGTAGTTGATCCTTATAAATGCCTAAGACTCATTGTTGATAAATCGTACAAATGTGTAGGGGGTGGAGAGTAAGTCACAAAAGTACATGTATTGTATGACCCTCTTTACATGAAGGTGAAAATAGGCAAAATGAATTTATATCTACAATGATCAAACTTTTTCAATACAGTACCATTTAGTAAATATTTCAAATTTTGTGCCACATAGATTGCTGAAACGAATTAACTGTGTTGTAATGCATAAGTAGTTGTCAACAATGTATAAATAATGGGGTGTGAGTGGATGCCAATAAAACTGTACTTAAAAAATAGTGTGTCAGGTTAGACTCACAAGCCATACTGTGACAATCCATATTCTAAATTGCTTAAGGATATGTAAATATGTGCAGCACTAAAAGAAAAGCAAGAAAATTTACAGTACTCTGTAAAACTCAAACTATTGTTACCAGTAGGCAAGAGGTAAGGGCTGCAATTTACCAGAGATACACAGGGAATGTTTAGATGACAGTAATGTTTTGTTTCATGATTCTAATGTTAATACATGTATATATTCTACATATTTTCTCTTTCTGTATATTATATTCACAGTAAAGCTTCTAATGAGAAACAGAAATATGTGAAGAACAATCAGAAAAAAGAACAATTCAAAGATACAATAAGTAACTTTTATATACTATTCGTTGATCCATTTATAATGCTCCAGAACTTCAAACTGTCTCTCATGTAGACCAATAATAATAATTCTCATTTAAAATTTTGAAAGGAAAAAATATGCACAAACACAAACACGTGGGAAGAAAAATTGGAGAAATCATCTCTTTTGGTCTCTAGAAAAGACAAGATTTGAGGTCTGCCACAATTCATTTTACTTTATTTTTTATTTTAAATATAAAAGAACCAAAACATATTAACAAACATACAGACATACATGAAATAACATAAAAAGGCAATACAGAATTTCAGCAAGGTGATAGGAAATTAACAATGGTTGTTGTATTACATAATTTCATCTTCAAATTGATTACTCAGATAAATAAATATAGGAATGAAAGATTGATCAAACAATTAAACATTAACTGCTCTTTTCAATAAAGCAATAGAAATTAGTAGTACAATTATCTTAGCAATCTTGTATATAAATTCATATTTTTCCCTTCTTTCTTTCTTTTCTCTATTCCCTCATCCCAGTCATTCTTTCTTTTTGAGCAGTTTCTTTCCCGTTCATGATATCTATTTTACCTTGTAGATTTTGTTTACTTTTCATGTTCTTACGTTAGGGATACAATACAATGTTTACACACTTGAGTATGATTTATTTCACTTATGAGTATGGTCTCTATATGCAACCACTTACCTATAAAAGCCTTGATTTTATCTTTCTTTATAGTTGAGTAAAATGCCATTATGTAAAAATAGTACATATTTTTTATCCATTCTTAAGTTGATGGGCATTTAGGCTGTTTCAGCAATTTAGCTATTTACAAATTGTGCTGCTATAAATATGGGTGCCCATATATCACTGTGGTATGATGTTTTTAGTTTTTCTCGAAAAATACCTAAAAGGGAGATAGCTGGGTTGGATGGGAACTGTAGTCCTAGTTTCCTGAGGAATCTCCAGACTCATCTCCGCAGTGGTTGTACCACTGTACACTACCACAAAAAGTGGATAAGTGTTCCTTTTTCCCTACACCCGCTCCAGAATTTGTTATTGGTTGATTTCTTGATGATAGACTTTCTTCCTGAAGTGAGTTGTAAACTCAATATTGTCTTAACTTGCATTTCTCGAATGACTAATGATGTTGAACATTTTCTCATGTATTGATTTGCCATTTGTACTTCTTTATCTGAGAAGTGTGTATTCATCTCAGATGCCCATATTTGTGTTGGGTCTTTGAATTTGATGGGCCTGATTCTTTTTAATTCTTTATGTATTCTAGATAGAAATCTTTTGTCCAAAGGACAGTTAACTAACATGGTTTTTCAAAACTTGTGGGTTTTCTTTTCACTCTGCTGGTGATTTCTTTAGATGTGCAAAAACTTTTCAACAAGATGAGATCCCAGTTGTTGACATTTTGAAGTACTTCTCTGGAAAGTTTGGTTATGGTTCATGAACTCTCTGACTATTCTTATGTCTTCTAGATTTTTACCTACTTTCTCTTACAGCATCTAATAAAAGAAGTAAAAGTTCTATACAGTGAAAATTACAGTATTCTGATAAAAGAGATTGAAGGGGATTTCAGAAAATGGAAAGATAATCCTTGTTCTTTCCAGGAAGAACAAACATTGTAAAAGTGGCTATACTCCCAAAATTGTTATACAGATTCAATACAGTGCCAATCAAAATGCCATTAGTATACCTCACAGACCTAGAGAAAACATTCATAAAATTCTTCTAAATCTAGAATAGCAAAGGCAATCTTGGGCAACAATGGCAAGGCAGGAGGCATCACAATCCCTGACTTGAAATTATACTACAAAGCTACTGTGATAAAATCAGCATGATACTGGCAAAAAAGCAGATCTGAGAATCAATGGAACAGACTGGAAAGTGAGGTCACAATCACAAACACACTCAGCCACCTTATATTTGACAAAGGACTCAAACAAGTTTACTGGAAGAAAGATAGCCTCTTAATAAATGGTGCTGGGAAAAACTGACTCACTGCATCCTGAAGACTGAAACTAGATCCATGTCTATCCCCATGCACCAAACTAAAATCAAAATGGATTAAAGATCTAAATATTAAAACAGAAATACAATTCATTTTAAACTGGGGCTCCTATTAGTGCATGGTGCTGCAATCCTATAATACCAGTACTTGTGAGTCTGAGCCAGGAGGAATTGCTTTTAGTTTGAGACCAACCTAATTGATATAGTTCTGAGAGCCTAGCTGAACAAAATTCTGGGCTGGTTTATGTTGCTAGAGAAAAGTAGGCAAATGTACATAGCTTTATTGAGACATAGTTTCCACATTTGCAAAGGGAGGCTGTTAGAATGGCCAGTTAACGAGGTATACGTTGTAACAGGGTAAATAAAGGCTGATCCCAGGACAGAGATACTCAAGCAAATATTGGCCTAAATTCCTAAGCTTCCTCAGAAGAGTTCATAGAGCCACGTTCAAGTTCCCCCATGTGGTGGACTGACAATTGGTGGTGAACCTGTAGCACCCAACTGAACTTAGTAAGTGGTGCTGGATGTGGGAGGCCCACTTGAGGACTGTTGCCAACAGCATAAGTGACAGAACTGGAGAAGAAGTAAGAAGGCTGATGGGAGCCTGTTAGAAGTGGAGAGAAGCTATAAGGATCTGTTGGTTTTCAGGGAGGAGCTTGTCATGCTGGCTTTCCTGATGAACTTGGCTGTTTTCATCTTCCAGGGAGCTCAGGACCTTCTTGTCACTGAGAATAGCTTGAATTCACTTTGGAGGAGCTGTGTTCCTCACTCTGAGCAATGCTTCCTGCCTCTGGAGGGGAAGATAGTGCACTGCTCAGTCTTCTGGAGGAGCTTGTACCATTGCCTTTCCTGACAGGAACTCCACTTTCCTTATCATTGGAGGAGCTCAGAACCTCACTGTTGCTGAGGATGGCTGTGGTACCTTTCACGGGTGCTCTGGTTCATATTTTGAGCATGGCTTCCTAGCTCCAGTGCACATCCCACAAACTGCTAGCACAGATCCTTCATCCTGGTGGCACAGACTTCTTAGATTTCACCACTGACCTTTGGGCCATCCAAGTGCAGATCTGTGAAACAGGCCCGCATGATATATCATGGGCTCTAGGCCTCCAACTGGATTCATGGGATACACTGTTATGGGCTCTAGATCTTCAGCTGAACTCATGCAGGACATTATTATGGGATCCAGGCCCTCAGCTGGATTCTTTGGTCTTTAGTGTGTGGACCAGTTTTGTTCTCTCTCTTGTATATGATTTGTTGGGTGACTATCACAAATAATCTTATAAAATATAGGTCCTGTATTATATTGTTTCTCCTTGCAACAAACTCTGAAACACCCCACATACTGAATCTCACAATCCTGATCCCATCTATTGAGAGAGGTCAAAACTCGTATTGACCCATGTAGATTCTGCTTTACCTCATTTACTTGCATTTGCATTGTGGTATTGACCCTCACAGGCATTAGCTGCCATGTCTGCTCTGAACAGAAACTTGTAAGCTTAAAAACTGCCTCTTCCAAGGTGAAAACAGTCTCACTGTTGATTGGAAGGAGCCTGGATAGCTACGGATACAGACCACTCCCCAAATTCTAGGAAAGTTAAAGGAAAATCCACATAGTTCCTGGGATAGTTTCTACCTTTGGCTTTCCCAATGTAGATCTTTCCAGACTGTACTATTTTCTCTAGGCAAGGCCTAGAGTGTACTATGCTTTGCTTCTTATACAATAGATAGCTTGCTGAAAACTACTACCTTCTGATTCTGAGTCCCATCTGTCGACCTCTTCACAAATATTATCAAGGAGGATCCAAGAATCAAGACTATTATACCACACAGTCCATAAACCTAGCCAAGGCTGATTCCAAATTCTAATAACAGGGCTAAAAGCACCTAACTTTTAAGACTGCCAAACTGTGTAATGAAAATTGTTGGGGAGAAGAGGGAGTGGACTGGAGGAGAGGATAGGATAGGAAAGGAGAAGAAAGAAAAAGATGGAAAGGAAAGGAAAGGAAAGGAAAGGAAAGGAAAGGAAAGGAAAGGAAAGGAAAGGAAAGGAAAGAAAAGGAAAGGAAAGGAGAGGAGAGGAGAGGAAAAAAATCAACACATTGCTTACCTTTGCTGAATCACATTTCTGAAATCTGTTCTTTCTAGTACTTATTTATTAGGGATAATAAATTCTGTCAACTTTTACTGGAATATGTAATAGGTGCCTTCTATACAATGGACTAAACAAAGGTAGGGCTCCAAAGTCCTTGCCCTGAAAACGTCACAGCCTAGTAGGAAGTTCAATTTGTAAATGTTTTG
>NW_004955475.1:6685764-6697200 GCF_000276665.1 Chinchilla lanigera
TGTACTGCAAAGATGTACTAATAAAAATAAAATTTAAAAAACAAATAAAAATCTACTTTGAGAACCCCGAAGAAAAATGTTACAGTTTGTTGTCTCTGCAAAGCAGAGTTAGAGTCTACCATGTAGGAAGTACGGTATATTAGGAGTACTTTTGAGATTAACAACTGTGGAGGGGAAGAGAAGAAAGCAGAATTGCGCAGAAAGAGCTGTGTTATGTATGAACCTGGACTAAACCTTCAGATGATGCAGTGTGGCCAGACTTTGATATGCTCTTCTGTATCACTTGTTGGAGGTATATCTTGTCTTCACCCTGAACAGGAGGCCTGGCTTTAAGCAAACAAGATATTTTCAACTGAGAAAATCCTTCCTAGAGGTTGACAGATGAGTACTGTATTCCATGGATATCAAGTGAAAACAGGAACTTTTTATTCATTCATTAAAGATCATTGCAGGTATTCCATGGATTATTGGGTTATCCTCTCATTGTACCTGTATTCATTCTTATTGAATATATATGAACTCTATGAACTCAATAGAGGCCTGTATACCAAAAAATACTGAGACCAATTTACAACCTCTTGGACAAAAATGTGCAAGAGATGAGGCAGCTATTCCCCCCCCTTGTTTTTCTTCTTTATTATGATTTCTGCCCATTATTTTAGATGTCTTTAATTAATGATACACTTTATTGAACTGCTGCTGCCAAGCTTTTAAGGTAGAAGACATGGTTTTAAAAATCAAAGAATAAATAAATAATAAATAATGTGCTGCACAGTAAAGTGATTCTCAAATCAAGAAATATAAATTCAAACATAAAGCAGAAGTTTGGCCATCTCATCACGATTGTCAACTGGGAGAGAGTGCTTTGTGAACAGAAAACTCCATCTCAAGTTTTCATTTCATAAGCCTTCACAGTAGTCCTACCTCCCCATATCTAGGGCACCTTAACAAGCAGCCAGTTTGGCCACAGTACAATGATCCAAGGAGTTTTATGGTTTGAACAAGGTTCTGCTTTCCACCCACTTACATCCATGAAGTGACCTTTCAGCCGTTCAACTTCTGAGAGCCAGGGGAAACTGGGTAAGCAGATTTAGCTGAGAGGTACAGAAAACACTCCCTGAGTTTCCACTCTCTTCCAGATGCTATGTTGCATTTTGGGAAATCTAATAAAGCAGATATATTCCTTTTCTAAAGTCAGATTTTAATTTAGTAGGGGAGGGAAGGGGCATGAAAAAAGAATTAAAATGTGTTATGTACATGTACAAACTCCACACAAGGACTGTAAGATTATATACTACAACATGTCCTAATAAATAAAAAAGAGAGAAACTCAGACAATTATATTATTTGTTGTGGTGAGAAATAGGAGAAAAAGCTCAACTGAGAGCAGTAATAGACATTTAAGATTTAAAGCATAGAATTACCAGTAATTCATTCCAGTTAGGAATATATTGCCATGGACCAGGGGAAGATCAATGAATGTTTTCTAGAGTAGTATTCTTTTTCTTGAGACAGAGTCTTGCAATGGAGCCCAGGCTGGACTCACACTCATGGCTATCTTCCTGCCTTAGCCTCCTGAGCACTGGAGTTACCAGCATGCACCACCATTCCTGGCCCAGAGTAACTATATTATTTTAGTGATTCATCAACAATGTGTCAGTGACCCAGTTTATTGCATTCTTGCTACACTTTGACATTGTTTAATTTTATCTATTTTAATATCTCCTAGTGTTTATAGCTTGCATTTTTGTAATGACTACCAACATTGGAAATACTTTCATGAATATATTTCTAGTCAAATATTTGTTCATGTTTCTTGCTCATTGGATTTTTTGTTTTGTTACTACTGAGACTTCAGAATTCTTTATATGTTTTAGATATGATGCTCTAGGATTGGGCTGCTATAACAAAAATATCATAGACTGAGTGGCTTAAATAACAGATGTTTATTCCTCAGAATTTTGGAGTTTGAAAAGTCCAAGATCAAGTTACTGGCAGATCCATTGTCTGGTGAGACTCTTCTTGGTGAGAGCAATCTGCTCATTGAATCTTCACAAGGCAGAGAGAGGAGAACAAGATACCACATCTCTTCCTCTTTTATAAATTCTTTAATCTTACTAAGAGGGCTCCACCATTGTGTAAAAATTACACCTCAAATCATCATGATATTAGGGGTTAGTATTTCAGCATATGAATTCAGGAGAGACACAGCATTCAGTCTGAAGCAGAGACATCTGTCACATATGTGGTTTATAAATATTTTATCCTAATGTGTAGGTTGACTTTTCATACTCTGAAGTATTTAAATGCATGTTCAAAAAGTTATTAGTATGTTTTTAATTTTGATAAAATCCAATTTGGCTATTTCTTTTACAAAGTATGATTTTATGTCTTGTGTAAGACTTTAGCAGTCCCCAAATCTCAGAGATTTTCTCCTATGGTTTGTTTTAATTTTTTGTTTCATGTTTTATATTTAAATCTTGTAACAGTCAAACTGGATTGTCAACTTTAATGGTGTGGGAGATGTGTAAGGAACTTGTACAGCACATTTCTGGATGTGTCTTGGTGGGTCATGGAAGCATGATCTTCGCTATATCTGGTCCCTGGTCTCTTCCTCATTGATATTATTCCCATGCTGTGATTCCCAGCCACTACGAACTGAGAAACCTATTCCTTTCTGCCATAATATTCCTTCCTTGAAGCCAACTACCCATGGATTGAAATTTCTGAAACTAGGAGCCAAAATAAATTTCTCCTCCTTTATGTTTCTGGTGTCAGATATTATGACCCTGCAAGTCTGCAATCCATTTGAAATTAATTTTGCAAGAAATGTGAAGGTTTGCCACTCCTTTTTTATGCCTACCAATGTCCAATTTTTCCTGTACCATGAGTTGAAAGGATTATACTTCCTTCATTGAATAGCGTGCGCCTCTGTCGAAAATCCATTGATTGCACCTGTATAGGTTTACTTTTGCTTTTTTTGTTCTTTTCAATTCATCTATGTGTCTATACCATCATCAATAGTATATAGTCCTAATTATTGGAGCTATACAAGTTTTGAAATTACTTTTTTCTCTTATTCTGTCATTTCAATATCATTTTAGCTGTTTTTATTTCTTTGGTATTGTATGTAGATTTCAGAATAAATTTGTCTGTGTCTAAAACAATCCTGCAGCTTGCTGAAATTTTGATAAGAATTGCAATAAACTTATAGATAAGTTTGTTGAAAAAGAATATCTTCCCTGGGGAGAATCTTCCAACTTATGAAGGTGGTGTAAGTCTATATTACTTTAAATCATTTTTATTTCTGTTAGAGTTTTGTACTTTTCAAAATATTTTGTTAGATTTGTAACAGAGCATTTCAATTTTTATTATAACTTTTATGCAGAATGATAGACTTCATTTTGATGTATTCATATATGTATATAACATATTTTGATGATTTGCAATCCCCAATATTGCTTCCTTTCCCTCTTCTTTTCTTGTCACCCTCTTCCTCTTTTCCAGTAGTCTGTATTCCAATTTCATTCATTCTCTTTTCTTTTCAGATTTCATATGTGAAACAAAACATAATATTTCTATTGCTGAATATGGCTTATTTTGCTTAATATGATGGCCAACTCTTCCATCCACTTTCCATAAATAGCATGATTTCATTCTTCTTTATGGCACAATAATATTCTTTTGTGTGTATATACCACATATGCTTTTATCTAGTTATCAGCTAAGGGGCACCTCTGTCCATTTTTGAGCAATTGTGAATGGTAGTATTCTTTTAATTTCAACGTCCTCATCCTCATTGGCTAGTATATAGGAATGTAATGAATGCTGTTGACACTGTATCCCAAAACCATGCTGAACTCATTTATCAGTTCTAAGGGTGGTTTCCAAAAAATTTTATCTAGTTCATTCTAATTTTTATTCAGTCCACTGTAGTGCTCCTCTTGACACTTCCTCTTTTACATATTATTTAGAAGTGTATTGCTTTGAATTCAAATTTTTAAGACTTTTTTCTATTCTCAACTCTTCTATAGTTTTGCTGATTTTCTATCTGATTATCTTGCCCATTGGAAAAAGTTGGTTATTGAAATCTTCAAGTATAAGTTGATTTTCACATATATTCTTTCAATTCTACCACTTTTTGTTTCAAATATGCTGCACCTCCTTTTTTAAGCATATGTATTTTAAATGGCTGTATCTTTTTTGAGGGTTGAGTCATCATTGTACTAATTTTATATCTCAATTTTCTTTTTTCTTAGCCTCCTTACTCTAATATTAATATAGTCATCTTGTTTCCTTTTCATTAATCTGTATGCAGTATTTCTTATTCATTTTACTTTGATACTGCTTGTATCATTACATGTCAAGTGAGTTTCTTAGAGACAGAAATAGTTGGGCCATATTTGTTCAGTACAACTTCTTGACCTCTGTCTTTTCAATTATCTATTATATATATTCTGATATTTAATGTAATTATTAGTGCATTAGGATCTCAATTTGCTACTTCAATTTTCATTTTTACTACATTCTTTCTGTTTTTCTTTCTGTTTCCTTTTTCTGTCTTTCTTTGTGACATATTACAATGTTTTCAAATATTATGGTTGTCATTTTAGCAGTCAGCTGACCCATTTTTAACATAATTATCTTAGCATTTCTTTTGCATGTATTGAGAACTTCATAAAAGCATATCAATGTAATAATTTTTAAGAGTAGGAAGAATTTATTGAGATAAATAAATCTGTCTGAGAAGGACAGAAGGAGGCCCAAAAAGTAGGCAGCTCATCAATCCTTCTTCTCAAGGGTATTTTATTGAGTAAAGCCACAAGGCGAGGTAGGCTTCAAGTGGGACACAATCAATCAGTTTTATTAATCAATCAATAAAATTATAAGTGTAGTCACTTAGGTAATATTGATCCAGTGGTATTATGGTTTGTGTCTAGATATCCTCCCAAGAACTCATGCAGTCATAGCTTCTATAGTTTATCATTGATCCATAGTTCAATGCTGTGATTATGGGTGTGAGGGCCACACCTGCCCTGGGGTGGGTAGCTTGTGTACAATGTAAGGAAGGGAAAGAGGCTTATTTCCCATGCTGATGATCCTCCATTTTTACTCTTCCTGTTTTTGCTGTTTTCTGCCACCATGAACTGTTGCCTGTGCCATGTGCACTCTGCCATGTGCCACTCTCCCTCTCCCAGCTGAGTATGGACTGAAACCTACACAAACTGTGAGCTACATAAACCTTTCCTTAACTCTGGTCATCAAGTATTTTGTCCCAGCAATGAGAGAAAAATGACCAAGACAAATGAGAAATCATAGGATGGGTGTGAGGTGGGATAAAATTATGGTCAACCAACAAAGATGATTTCTGTTTAAATCATAAAACATTTTTTTTAATTCAAAGAGGATGATAGCTTATTTATTACTCATATTTTTATTGATATATTCTTTCCTCTAGTTCTCAGATTCCATTTTTAATTGTTTCTTTTCTGTTTAGAAAACTTTAGCCAATCTTTCTTTTAGCACTGGACTGGTAAAACATTCTATTAGTTATCTTTCATCTAAGAATATTTCAATCTCCCCTTCATTATTGAAGCATACATATACTGCCTATGAAATTCTGGGTTAACAGGTGTTTTCTTCAGCTCTTCAAAAGTATTGTGCAATTTCTTTCTAGCATTCATGTTTTAATGAGAAATGCACTATCTTTTAAATTATTTTTCAGTTATAAATATGTTGCAATTTCTCTTTTACTATGTTAATTGTTTCTTCTATAATAAATGTGACTGTGAGTCTTGATCTAGATTTATTTAATTATAACTTACTTGGGATTTTCTTAATTCGCTTAATCTGTAGTTTTATGCCTTTTGGTCAATTCTCAAAGTTTTTGACCATTATTTTTTCAATTATTCTTCTGCTCCACCATTTTGTCACTCCTTTGGGACTCTGATGAAATGAATGCTACATTTTTATTCTATTTCTTTATATCTCTAAGGTTTTTTTGTTCATTTTTCAGTGAGATTTCTTCAGATTAAGTAATTTATATCTTTCTATATTCTACTTCATTCCACTTTACAGTTATTTTGGTTGTTGTATTACTCAGCACTAAACTTTCTACCTGGGTTTGCTTTATCACTTCTGTTTTATGTGGATACTGTTTGCTGTGTGAATCCATTAAATTTTCCATTTTCACTTTTTATGTGCTTTTGTAATTTTTCACTGAAACACCTTTATGATGGCTGTTTTCATATCGTTGTCAGATAATTCTAGTTTTCCTATCATCTCAGTTTTAAAATATATTGATTGTCTTTTTATTTTCTTTGAGATTTTAATATTCCCTGATATAGTTAACAAGTTTTTTTAAGCCTGAACATTTTCAGAATTTTGCCATGAGTTTCTTAATCTAACCTAAACTCTTTGTTTTAGCTAACTCCCTTTCACACAAATCTAGAACACATAAATTTGTATATCATTTCATTAGTGCCATGTATGCATAGAAATGTAGATTCCCCCACTAGGATTCCACTGTCAGCCAACAGTAGTTGGGGAACATTTTGTTACTGCTTAGCAGAGAGTGTTCTGACCCCCAACTAGGCCTCCACTGATCCTTTCCTAGAGGAGTTAGGAGTGCCTTGTTACTTCTCATTAGGTGTCCTCCCCTAATAATGCAGTGGAATTGAATTCATTATTGTTGGGCATTGGTGAGTGTCCTGACCCTCTGATACAATCTTACCAAGAGAATCTTACACTAGTGGGACATAGACATGGTGAAACGAAAGGAAAATGCTCAAAAGTAAAGGGCAACTGTGGTGTGGGAAAAGAGAAGGGAAAGAAGGGGAAATTATGTATGTATGTATTACAGAATAGCTAACATAGTTGTATTACTGTCTTCTATTGCTTTACTGAAAAGAACAGTTAATTATTACTTGTTTGATCAATATTGCATGTCTTTATTTGTTTTCCTGAGAAACCACTTTGAAGATATCATTACATAATACAACAAGCATTGTTAACTTCCTACAAATTTGTCTGTAACCCTGTATTGTTTGTATTGCTCTTATGTTATTTTGCAAATGGATGTCTGTTTGTTAATATGTTTTCCTTCTTTTAATTTTAAAATAAATTTTTAAAAAACAATCTTACCAAGAGAAAGCTGCACAATTATTTTCAAGTGAGGGAGGCTCAGATTTCCTATAAGGTCTTCTTTGACATTTGGATTGGATTGTCAATACTGCCTAAGGGTGAGGAAATTTGTAGTTGCCCACTAAGCTTTCTCTGCTATCTCATGACAAGGGTGTCTAAGTGTTTGTGATAGCCTGGAAGGGATGAAATATTATGTTTCCCGTTGAGATTTTGCTGATACAATGATGTGTAGTTGTTAGGGGAGGGTGGTTGTTATCTAAATTTTTATCTTGTTAGGTTACCTCTTTTCTAGTACTTTAGCTAGACCGGAAAGTCTTTTGTTTAGTCTTTCTCTCAATCTATTGGCTTTTCAAAGTTATGCGCTTCTTTAGCATAGGTGTCGGATATATATGGCAAAAAGTAAACCTAGGAAACTCACCTGGATGTTACTTCTTGAGTCTTGCAGTTCCTGTCTAACCTGCTTACTTCTTTCCAACATTCTGAGATATATGCTTGCTTTATATATTATCATAGGGTTTTAGCTTTGCACAGTGGAAATAACAGATATCCACTTCATATTCCTTGAACTAAAATCTCAAATTCATTTTCAAAGATAAGAGGGGAAACATGGTGAATGAAATTAGATTGGATTCTAACTAGAGTACTAGACCATGTAAGTGAGGACAGTAATTTTGATTCCACTAAGTTTGACCATTTGATGTTTTAATTGTTCATTTCCCTATGCAAATGGATCTTGGACAGAGGGAATGAAGAAGTTTCTGCTCAAATGTCATGGAACTACTGCTAGCTGTTTAAATTGTATATGACTCGCACTGAAATGTTATAATTAGTCAGATAAGGAGAGAAGAAAGATTGGGTGACTTAAAATTTCTTGGTTACATTTTTTACATTTATACCCATGTAGATAGCATAAATTTAGAGATAATCTGAGCAGTTTTCCAACAATCAATACTTGGAACAACCAAATGCAAAATATTCCCTTCTTTGACTTGAACTAATGCCTCTTATGATGGGAGGGTACAATTCGGTTAGATAAAGAATCTTAGTTTCACAGTTTGTGTGCAATACAAAGTATACCAGCCAGTGTTTATAAGCTGAATAGCTATGATGCCAATTGCTTGGTGTAAAAAATAATAAACAATAAAAAATGAGAGTTGTAAGGCAGATTTCTGGTGATCATAATGACTAAAACTTGTAAATACAGGAAATAATAATGAACGAGCTTGGAACAAAGTTTTTTTGGATTAATACTTATACTCCAGAATTTCATTTTGTATATGGTGGATGCGTGTAAGTACATATGTTGTACATATATTTGACATTGTGTGATATTGAGGTTGGGTGTGTCTTTGCAATGCAGTAGCAGAGAGGATCCATAGAAAAGTTCAAGGAAATTTTATAAGTATCTTAATTTCAGTTACCATAGAGTAAGGACAAGGTGAGAAGCTGAAATCCAAGAACATCTGGAGAAGGATCCCCAGATATCAAAGTAGTGTCTCCAGTCTCTGACTTGAGGATATTTGTTCTCCAGATATTCTTGGATTTTCCTCTGTAGGTCATCACACTGTCCAGGTTAGAGACCAAGCCTCAGATTGTGGAAAATTCCAACATAACTGCTGAATGACTATGCCTATACTGTTGCTAATGAATTTAGAGTCAAGTATGAGATGGAGCTGGCCATGCACCACCTGTTAGAAGAGAAATCTATGAACTGCAGCTGGAGACAGAAACTGAGTCTTTCAGGGAGGAGATGTTGCTCATGAAGAACAACCACATCACAAAAACAAATTAAAGGTCTCCAAGACAAGATTGAATACACTGGTGATAGATGCTCCCAAATATTAGGACCTCCAAGATCATGGTGGACATCCATGCACAATATCAAAGGATTTTCCAAAAAAAGTAAGAAGAGTTTGACAAATACTGGTCCAGGAAGACTGAGGGTAGCACCAGTGTGCCACCTCAGTTTGCTGAGATGGGAGCTGCCAGAATGATGCTCATAGAGCTGAGAGTAACTTTCTACTCCTTGGAAATTGGCCTGGCCCTTGGTGAGAGTCATGAACACCAGCTTGGAAAACAGTCTGTGAGATGTGGAGTCCCATTATGATATGCAGACAGAGTGGTTCCACAAACAATGCTTAAATTGAAGTCAGAGCTTGCACATAACCAGGTGTCTTGGTTACTTTTCTCTCGTTGCTGGGACAAAATAGCTGATGCCCAAAATTAAGGAAGGAAAGGTTTATTTCACTTACAGTTTGTGGAGTTTTCAGTCCATACTTGGCAGGTTACAAGGCAGAGTGGCACATGGAAGAGGGCTACAGCTTATGGCGGCAGAACACAGCAAAAGCAACAAGCACAAAAGGGAGGAATGGTGGCAAGCAGCCTCTTCCTCTCCCTTACATATGCAAACTATCCACCCCAGGGCAGGTGCAGCTCTCACACCCATAATCAATCCAAACTCTAAAAGCCTGCCCCAGGACCGCATGAGGCTTTGGGGGGACACCAGACACAAACCATAGCACCAGGCAAAGGGAAAGCATCAGACTTAGGAATGTAAGATTCTGGTAAACATCAGCAATAAGCTAGAAACATATCACCACCCATAGCCAATTGATAGAAGACAGGGTGTCTTCAATCTGATGCCCTGGATGGAAACACACCCCTGGAAACCATGAAAAAGACCCCACCCTCAGTATTGTGGATGGCAGAATTGTGTCTTTGACCAATGACACACAAGTGCTGAGGGGAGCAGATGTCATTGGAAAAGAATTTCAAGTAAAATGCATTTATCTTCCCTCCCTACCCATCAAGCTTACTTTTCCTATATTCTACATTTTCATTAATAACATCACCATATATGTTACCACTGCAGGTAGAAGTACTGAAGTGGTCCTTAACTATTTTCACTGGAAGGTTAGTAAATGCTATATTGTTTTTCATAGTGATATGTACCTTGGAGATCTCCTTGCCAACCTCTAATATGTCTCCAATCCTAGTGAATCTTACACTTATTTTTATCGCTGTGTTTGTCATTCTGTATTATAATTGATTCAGTTAATACTTGTCTTTCATATTAGATTTCAAATTCCTAAAGGGCAGTGGATTGTTCACTGTTTTTTCCCCAGGTCAAAGGAGAGAAAGTGTTTGTTAAATTGGATGCTCATGTACTCTTCTAGAAGAACAGAGTGATCCCAAGATCTGAGATCCTATATCCTCTGCCAAACACATAAAATAAGCAGGCAAATTCACACTGTTACAATGTCTGGAGAAAACATTATTGGGTTAAAGTTGGTATGATTACCTTGAAATATCTACAGGACTTCCATACAGAGCATGAATATGATTTAATTCTTCTCTAAGAGTAAGAAAACCAGACAAATATGTAGACAGTATGGTAGATAGAGCCTAATTTAAGAGAAAAACTAAATATTGACATTAACAAAAGAGAAATAAGCTTTTTTGATAAATACTGAGTTTCTTGTTACTGGAGGTGTGTGTGTGTGATATTTGTATGGCCATTTGCAGAGATCATGGCAGAGAAGATTAAAGCCATCATGTGACAATCTTGAACTGAATAACCGTTAATATCCCTCTAGAATGTCATCATTAAAACAAAATAGATTGCACCGGTGTGCACAGCCACTAACAACAGAGAAGTGTTCCCTTTTCCCAATATTACTGCCAGAATATATTATTGGGTGATATTTTTGTAATATCCATTCTTTATCTAGTGAGATGAAATCTCAATGTTGTTTTAATTTGCATCTCTCAAATGACCAGTGATGTTGCACATTTTTCATATACTTACTTGCCACTTGTAATTCTTCATCTAAAGAGTATGTATTCATCTCAGTTGCTCATTTTTGGATTGGATCTTTGAATTTAGGGGATTTGTGATTTTTTCAGTTTTTTATATGTTCTACATATTAGCCCTTTGTCTGAAAAGCAATTGCCTATTTTCCCACTCTATAGGTAGCCTTTTCACTATGTTGGTGATATTTTTTGATTGGCAAATGCTTTTTGATAACATAAGACTCAGTTTTTGATTCTTTTACTATTTCTAGTCCAATCTGAGTTTTGTTCATGAAGTTTCTGCCTTCACCTATGTCTTCAAGAGTTCTACTTATTTTCCCTTTCAGCAGATTTACTATTCCCATTTTCATATTTAGCTGTTTGATACATCATTTTTTAGGTTAGTGTGTGGTGATATACATGGGTCTGGTTTTATTCTTTGGCATGTACAAAGCCAGGTTTTCCAGCACCATTTTTTTTTTTTTTTTTTTTTTTTTTTTT
>NW_004955475.1:6697300-6746724 GCF_000276665.1 Chinchilla lanigera
TTGCCAGGCAGGCGCTTTTGCCGCTGAGCTAAATCCCCAGCCCCTTCCAGCACCATTTTTAAAGGAAGCTATCTTTCTTCCAGTGAATGTGTTTGGCTCCTTTCTCAAAGATAAGATGACTGAGTGTGTTTGGAGTTGTTTCTGCATCTTTTAATCTGTTTCTCTGGGCTGTTTTATTTGGATTTTTTTTGTTTTGTTTTTGTTTTGCTTTTTTTTTTGCCAGTACTAAGTTGTGTTATCACAGTAGTTCGGTCGAATAATGTTAAGTCGGTGATTGTGATCCCCCTTTACTTACATTTGCTTCCCAAAATTTGCTTTTGCTATTCTAGGTCTCTTCTGCATCCAAGTGAATTTTGGGATTGTGTTCTCTAATTATGTGAAGTATGTTAATGATATTTTAATTGAGATTGCATTACATGTATATAACAGTTTGGGGAGTATGGTCATTTTCACTATGTTTATTCTTCCTACCCAAGAACAAGGAATATATTTCCATTTTCCAATATCCTCTTCGACCTCCTTTTTTAGAGTATTGTACTTTGCAATGTATAGGTCTTTTACTTCCTCTGTTAGTTCGATTCCTAAGTATTTCACTTCTTTCAATGTTGTTTTGAAAAGTGTTGTTGCCCTAATTTATTCCTCACTGAATTTCTTACTTGTGTACAGGAATGTTATTGGTTTTGAGAGTTGATTTTGTATCTAACTATACTACTGAATTTGGTTATTAAGTCTGGAAAAAAATTTGGTGGTTTTTGGTTCTTCTATGCAGTGTATCATGTCATCTGAAAAAATGATAACTTAACTTCTTCTTTTCCTACCCTTATTCCTTTTAATATCCTCTCTTGTCTAATTGCCCTGGATGTTTCTAGAACTATATTGAATAGGATGTTAATAGTGTGCATCTTTGTCTTGTTCCTGATTTTAGAGAGAAAGCTTTCAGTTTTTGGCCATTTAGTATAATGTTGACTGTTGATTTGTCAAAGATCACTTTTATTACATTGTCATAGTTGCCTTTTATCAGATTTTATCATCTATTTCAATTTTCTATAGGGATTCTATCATGAATGTGTACTTCACTTTGTGGAAAGTTCTTTCTGCATATATCAAGAAGATCATGTGATTTTTGTCTTTAGCTCTGTTGTTGTGGTGTATTACATTTATTGATTTTTGTATGCTGACCCATCCCTGTATTCCTGGGATAAATTCCACTTGGTCATGTTATATAACCTTCTTGATGATTTTCTGCATTCTGATAGTATCTTACCGAGGATTTTTGCATCAATGCTCATTAAGGAGATTGGCCTGTAGTTCTTTTTTCAGTTGGGTTTTCTCTAGTTTTGCTATCATGGTAACATTTGCCTCAAGGATGAGTTAGAGAGTATTGTTTCCCTTTGAATTTCCTTCAAACATTTGAGGAGTAATTGCTTAGGATCTTTTCAAAATTTCTTGTAAAATTCAGCAGTGAATCTGTTACAGCCTTGTCTTTTCTTTGTTGGTAAATTCTTAATTACATTTTAAATTTCATTAACTTATATTTAATTATTGAGAATGTTTATATCTTCTTGATTCAACTTTGGTAAGTCATACATATCTAATAATTTGTCCAATTTTTCTCTGTTTCCCATCCTGTTGGAGTAATATTCTCAAAGCAGATATAGATGAACTTGTGCATTTCCATGGGATCCATAGCAATGTAACCCTTTTCATTCCTAACTGCATGAGTTTGCATGCTTTTTTTTCCTTTCTTTGATAAGGTTGGCTAAAGGTTGATCAATTGCATTATATTTTTCAAAGAACCAACTCTTTAATTCATTAATTCTTTGTATTGTTTTCTTAGCCTCAATTGCATTAATTTCTGCTGTAATCTCTATAATTATCTCCCTTGTATGGGTTTGACCTTGATTTGCTCTTCTTTTACAAGAAGGTTGAGGTACAACAGTAGATTGTTTATTGGAGCTCATTCTGTTTTCCTGGTATGAGAATTCACCACTATGAATTTCCCTCTTAGGACTGTTTTCAAATCAATACGTGGAGAGTTCTCGAAAAACTAGGACTAGAGGTCAAATTTGACCCAACTCTTCCCCTTATTGTTATTTTCCTAAGAGTATTAAAAACATCATACCACACTGATATATGCTGAGCCAGGTTTAAAGCAGCACAGCTTATAATAGCTCAATCTTGGAGACAACCGAAATGCCCATCAACTGATGAATGGATAAGAAAGATGAGATATTTTTATACAATGGAATACTACTCAGCCATAAAGAAGGATAAATTTGAGGTTTTTATAGGTAAATGAATGTAATTTGAGGCCATACTCATAAGTGAAATAAATCAGTATCATGTGTGTAAACATCATGTTGTCTCCCTAGGGTAAGATACTGAAAGAGTAAGCAAGAAAGAAATTTTACACAAGATATGATCTAATGAGGAAAAATTCCTCAAAAAGAAAGGGGAAGTAGGGAAGGGGAGGAAGAATGGAGGCAAAAGAAAAAATGAGTAAAGAAGGGCAAAATGGAACCAAGGCTTTGTAAATAAGGAGAGGAAGAGGATTGGGAGAGAGGTAGGGAGGGTAAATGAGGACATATAGACAAATCAAGATATATTCTGTATAGGTACAAATTCTCTATGATGAATGTGATCATTGTACACACCTAAATTGTACCAACAAATTTAATTAGAAAGCATAAAAATTAAGATGGAATGGAGAAAACTGGGCCATATTCTCCCCCTAAATCTTCTCCTATACCCTGGCTTATCATTAAGGGCATTATCACTAGTATCAACATCCTAGGCTCAAAACTGCAGAATCATATATCTTATCTGCATTCATACCAGTGACCAAGTTCTGTTGATTCTGCTTTCACATTATCATATCATAAGTCCACTTGCTCCATCTATATTGATCTTGTCTAATACAGATATTTTATTTCTTCTTTCAATCATTTCAATAGCCTCCCAACTTCCAGCCACATCTATCATAATACTAATCATGCAATCCCACTAATCACGTTACTCCCTTGGTCAAAGTCCTTGAATTAAATCTCAGTACCATTACAAAAAAATATCCAAACTTCTAGCCATTCCAAGGTCTTCCAAATTGATCATGATCTTTTCTCCCAGCTGTGTCTCTCTCTACTTAACTGCAGGCTAATACTGTAATATTACATGCTCCCAGATCAGCCCTTATGCTACACTTGTTCTTATCTTTCTGCCTCTGACTCTCTAAATATTAAAATTCATTTTTCAATGACCACGTAAAATGATATTTTCCACAAAGGCCATCCTCCTACCACTTTCTTGGGGAATTTTCTTCCCTTAACTCTAGAAGTATTTTAATTAGTATTTGTGAGGTGGATCTTTTAAAAATCTTTTTATTAAACCTAACTGTGCTCATATTTGAAGAAAGATTGTGTGGATAACATAAACTTAGATTTGCTTTGTACATACAGACTGAACAGCTCAACCTAGATGTTATGTTTTATTTGTACTTTTCTCAGCGAGTCTCATGCCTTTACAAGTTATAGTAAGAACAAATGCAAAATCTAAATTATAAATACAGGGCAAAACAAAAGATAGATGATAGAAAGGCACAAGGTAAATCTTCCTCAAGTGAAAAGGGCATCAAGAGAATGATGGAGGGTAAGGAGAGGAAAAGAGGATAGAAAAAGGAATTAAGATGTTTTAGATACCAATTACACACAAAGAATATAAACATATAGAGATGGGGGCTGGGGATGTGACTTAGTGGTAGAGTGCTTGTCTAGCATGCACAAGGCCCTGAGTTCAATCCCAAGTACCATAAAAAAATACATACTGTGAATGTGTACTAATATAAAAGAAGTTCAGAACAACTCTCAAAAAAGAAAAGAAAATAGCTAAGATTTACTGATTGCTCACTACATATCAGATACTACTCTAAACATTATATATAGATATATATTTCTATCCTTTCAACTACCTAATAAGCTAGGTACTGTTAATATCCTCTTCTGCAGATAAAGAGCCTGAGCTTGAGGATTGGAGTTAAGTATTTTCTTATTTATGCACAGGACACTTACATAATTTCCTCATAAATGATACATGGGAAGTAAAGAAATGGCTAAGCCTAAGGCTACTCACTTTTGCTTGTCCCCTGACCTGTAACTGAACTATGTGGCCTCACTGTGGATCAATCTGTACTTTTCCAAATTTACCTCCTCAATTCTCACACTGTTGTTTGATACTAGAAGATAAGGTGGCGAATAATTGTTTCTGACTTCCCTGTGTGTGATGAAAAGTTACAAATATTAGAAGAGAACACGACTGGAAGAGGAGAGCAGCAGTGGAGCTTGAGAGGCTGTCTGAATTAAGGAAAGGTCCTGAACCCTGTATTTCATCTCCATGTCACCTTGGATAGCTACCTAACTTAAACAATTAGACTGGAACATTTAAGGGAAAATTTCAAATATCTATGGACCTATCAAGAAAAATGTTTCATCTATGCCTCTATCTGCATTAGAATCTACATAACGCTCTCCCTTTGCCTGATGTACTATGCAACTTTGGATAACCATTTTCTCTTTCTGGGTATAACTGTCCTCATCAGCAATCTGAAGAAGTTTAACTGTACATTATTTAAGAGCTCTTTCACTCTAATATTCTTATGCAAAGTGGGATAAATCAGGCAGATTGACTTCCACAAAGAAGTTTTGAAGGGTTACACCAAGGCTGTTCCATTCTTTGGCCAATGAACCCATAAATAATGCTATTAATCATTGTTATTATCACATTTTTCAAAAAACATTTCCTGTGGCCTATAGTGTGTTATGGTGGGGAATATTCATATTTGAGTTATAATAATAATGCTTTACATTTATACAATGCATGAAATTTACAAAACATCTGCATTCATAAATGTCATTTCATCCTTATAACAATTCATTGGGGAGGTACAAATTTTTATCTCCATTTTACAAGTCAGAAAACTGAATCTGAACTGATTAAATATTATGCTTACATTTATACAGGTCCCAAATGAAGTAGCCCATACTAGCACACAGATCATGAAAGTGTTCATCAAAGTGCTTTTACTATATTAAAACTGACTTCTAAAATAATTGGCATAAAATAATTGCTATACTTGACATAATTATGTCAGTTGACATAATTCATTGTGTAGAATCCTGTCCGTGTATCCAGGAACTTACAGTCTAGTTGAGGAAAACAGACATAAATGTACTGATAAAAACACCAAAAAGGTGATATTAATAGTTACATATAGAAGAGGGGGAAAGAGGCCTAAAGGGATATAAAGGAAATATTCTATGGTCGAGTTGGTGCTTACATTGGACTTTGAGGAAGATATGGATGTGATCAGAAGAGACTGGGGCTTCCAAATAGGAAGAGAAGTGTGAAGTATGGAGGAAATGGATAGCAAAAGCAAGTTTAATGAATAAGTATGAAGATTTAGTTCAAGGCAGATGATTTGTCTGAGAAATAACCAATCATTTGAGACTGTTTACCTCTCAGGAGATTGTAATATTCAATTTTTCTGAAAGAAAAGCCTACATATACTCTATGAAGGTCATGTGAGTTGTCAAAAGCCACATATCCTATAATTGGGTCCATGGGACAGTCAAAGTTTGATCTTAGCATCTAGTTTTCTTAGTCAATGTCCTTTGAAACAAATTTCAGAGTTCACAATCCTGTGTACTTCAGAAACAGAAGCAATGGTTAATACTAAATGCAAATATATGTGGGAAGACTTTTTTCACTAACAAGGTTCTTTAGAACATCTTCTCAATAGTCTTAAACTTTTCTTCTTTAGAGATATTGAAAGGCAATGGGTCAACACAACCTTCATAGCTTTGCCTCAGGAGCTTATGCAAGGAAAATATTAGGTCTATTACTGCCTGACTCCATTTCAACTCTCCGCAGATTCAGTAAGGAGTGAAGAGTTCCTTAGGAAAATGAGACGTAGACTTAGACAAATGGGCAGAGTTTGTATAATTGTAACAAGACATCAAATTAGAACATTTTCTCCTTTTTAAGGCCACATTTTACCTGAACAGCTTTTAAAATAAATGTCAATTTGAAAAATGAGGAAAACCTCTTTGTCTGTGGCTGATTCACACTTGAAGTTCCAGGAATCATTCTTGATCATTGCCTCACTTTCTGTTTCAGCTGTGTCTGGTCCCTCACATCTTTTTTTCCCCCTGTTCCCCCAATTCCCAGAAGCTTGTTCACTGATGCCTATTTTTATTAAGCTATAGTCACTGGTAAATCATTATAGAGTTTGCTGTATGACACTACCAATAATTTTGCTTTTACTAACAATTTTTGTGTGTGTGTGTGTGTCTGGCTACTCATTGATGGAAAATTCTCTTTCTCTCTCTCACCACTGATTGAAGTTGCAGAATGAGAAAATTAAAATGGCCTCATAGAATCTGCCCTTAACTTGGAGAGGAACCAAGGAACTAAGCTGTACTTCTGACACGGATGAAAGGGCCCATCTCAAAAATATCTGAACCCACTCAAATTTCTGAAAGAATCTGAGCTCGAGGCTCAAGCCCTGGGAGATATCTTCTACAGAAGCAGCTCAAAAGCTACAGGGGGAATACAAAATTTTTATTCATTTTTATCTAATCCTACGCAGATCTAATCTGATTCTTCCTGAAGTGTATCTTTTAATCAAATACTGAATCAATATAAAGGGAAGAAAGGAACTTCAAGCACAATTTGTATTTTATTTTTAGCTCAATTAACCCTCAGAGCTATTAACTGGATTGTGGCTTCAGGGCTTACCTGGAGGAAAACTAAGTCACTTGGGCCTCCTCAGGTTAACCTCTCCAACTTTCTTAGTGCTGATTAGTTTAACCGAGGTTTTTCATTTCTATTTTTATTCAAGCTTTGGTATTATCAACAGCTGATTCCTTTATAACCAAGCCTGACTTAATTGAGGCTCAGAGCCACAAAAATCTAAATGAACTGGTGATTATATATCAAACATAACTTTTGCATGTAACAAAATAATTTTTAAGCTGAGAACAGTTTTAGAAATTTAAATGATGTCCGCATTTTCCGTCTGAATAGTCCTTTTCCATGTTTGTACATTGAAAAAGTCATATTCCCTTATAAGTCTCATTTCTCATTTACATAAAATGGTAGAAAATGAGCTTATTAAATCAGTTCTTCTTAAACTTTGTAGTATATCAGAATCAATGGAAGTCCATGTTAAAGATATGTATGTCTAGGCATCAGCCATAGCAATCTTGATTTAGTGTGCCTGGGCTATACCCCTGGGAGCTAAAATGTTTTACAAGCTTCGTAAGTGATTCTGATGGACACCACTGAATTAAGGCTGTCAAAACTATTATCCCTACATAAAATCGAGAAATTTATATCTCCTGAAGAACTGTTCACATCTAACTGGATCACTTGGCATTTTAAAGTTTCAGAGCCATCATTCAATGCATTGAAATGTACTGGAGCACTAAAACTCCTGGTTGATAAACAGAATTTTGAGTAAAAAATAATATCTATAAAAGTCAGTAATTAAATGTAGGGATAAACATGTGAGAAAAATCAGGAGATTGTACTCTCTAGGCCCTTTTCTTATAGGGTTACCTATTTTGAAAATACTCAAGATACTGTTGCCTGGAAAGTAAAAGAATATGTGGCATTTTTACTCTGTAAGAAGGACTTAGCTGAAGGTCAATTGGTAGGTCAGAAGCAAGGATTCAATTAAATTATTTAAAGTAGCCCAGTTAAGTTATCTAAGTATTGAAAGATCTGCGTAACATTTCTATTCTCTCTGACCACTGTATACTCCAGGGCTTTCCAATAAGTTCACCTCTACTACAAACCCCCTCAAGAATTCTTCAAATCAAGTCTGGTGCATAGACACTCTGTGTGAGAACAAGAGAACCAGCCTTCTCCTATAATGCTACTCTTGTCCAGAGTGTTCTAGACAACACAGATCATCTCTATGGCAACCCCTGTTTTGGTTCAGCCTGAGGATTAAGATGACTTCATTGCACATATCTGATAAGGGTATACGGGATTTAGTTTATGGGGAATGTTCTTACTCCAAACAAAAACAAATTCAACAAGTAACCATGCTTGTTCTGGTTATGAAGGCTAGCCTTGAAGCCCATAGAACTTAAACATAAATAGTCCCAGAAGCTATCTGTGGACTCTCACTCCCATGCTTCTTTATTTTCACTCTCTGAGAGCTGTTTTGAACTTTGAAATGCCTGGAAAAATCACCCACTGCTTTCAAAGAGGATACTTTGTGTTATACTACATAAGGATTTAAATTTTTTGACATAATCATGATAATCATTGTCACCAACTGGTGGTTGAATGGCATAGTCCCAGAAATGATTATTATATTTGACCAGAGAAAGAAGTGTTCCTCTATTCTTGGGGCAAAGATGGCTTAGGAAAATTCCTATACTGGAAGATGGACAGTATGTTCAGGATTACCATACTTTAATCATTTCAAAGTGAGCAATCATATTGAACGGAATGTCCCTGTTTAAACCCTTGTACACAAATATCTGCATATGAATTATTACCTAAAAGTTCCAGACTGAAAACAAATTGTATTAATTAGTTTCCAAGGGCTTCCATAGTAAATTATTACAAAACTGTTAGCTTAAAATAAAAGGAATATATTGTCTCACACTCTTGGAAGCTAGAGGCCCAAAGTCAAAGTAGGATTTTTTTACATTGGACTATGACAGAGAGTCTGTTCCATGCATTTCTCCAAGTTTTTGAAGATTCGTTGGTAATCTTTGACATTTCTTGTTTGTAGGTGCACCACTCTAACCCTCAACCTTCATATTGTATTCTCTCTATTTCTTTACACATAATCTTTCTTCTGTGCATGTCTGTGTCAAAATTGTTCCCTTTCATAAGAAAACCAGTCATTCTGGAATAAAGCCTATGCTAACAACACTATTTTAATTTGGTCATTTTTGTCAAGATCCTCTTTCGAAGTAAAGTCACATTCTGAGGTAGTAAAGTTTAGAACTTTGAATTATTTGGGGGGGATAATTCAACCTAAAACACAATCAATTAGTCCTATATACAAATATTGACAACTGAACAAATTGTGGTGCACACATACCATAGAATATTACTCAGTAACAAAGACACAAACATACAAAATACACCAATTTTAATGGGTTTCAATTACATTGCCTGAGTGGGAGAAAATAATGTACAACTATCACATGCTAAATAATGCCACTTATACAGTGGCATTAAAAATTATGGAGATGAAAACAGAACAGTGATTTCCAGGGCTTAAGAACTTTGTTGTAGAAAGAAGTTGGTGTATCTCTAAAGTTCTAATGCCATGATACTATTTATGATAGTGTAATAGCATTATATCTTGATTACCATGATCAACTGAATCTACATGTCATAAAATTAAGTAGAGGTATACACATATTGAACAAATGACAATTTTGGGGTTTTAACAATGATCTAAACTTACATAAAACATTATATTCAAAGAAATCAGAATAAAGAGCAAATGGTACCACCCTATACATTTCTGGGCAAATGCCTATGAAGGTATGATCATTTAAAATTTAAAAATTGAAATTTCTGCCTTTCTTCTCTGCAAAATGAAAGTTTTCTCACAGAGTCAAACCTTCTTTCTATAAATGACCACTCAGACTAAATCCACAAAAGTTCCAATACTTTGACACTGGAGGTCAATTGAGTAGCAATGCAGTGGTGACTTAGGTGTGAGCAAAGCTATGGAGTATATCAAGAGGAAACTGTTGTTTCTAAGAGGGCAACACCAGTCAGTAGAAATGTACTTCACTAAGACTTGGCAAAATATTTCTTAAGAACACTTGAAGTACACCCTACAATACATACAGAAACCTGTGGGATGTTGGGGAGCATATTTGGGAGAGTTTCAGATTATTTGTAAGTAATTAGGTATGGGAAAAATAAGGAAAGAAGCATTATATGACATTATGTGGCACACAGTTTGGTAAGAATTTCAAAAATGAGTTACAAATACACTAAGTGCTGCAAAAGAGTTTGTTATGGTTTATGTCTGGGTGTCCCCCCAAAGCCTCATGTGGCCATGGGGCAGGCTTTTAAAATTTGATTGATTAGGGGTGTGAGAGCTGCACCCGCCCTGGGGTGGATAGTTTGCATATGTAAGGGAGAGGAAGAGGCTGCATGGGGGACATTCCTCCCCCATTCTGCCCTGGTGTGGCTTGCTGCTTTTGCTGTGTTCTGCCGCCCTGAGCTGTAGCCCTCTGCCATGTGCCACTCTGCCTTGTAATCTGCCAAGTACGGACTGAAAACTCCACAAACTGTAAGCAAAATAAACCTTTCCTTCCTTAATTTTGGGCATCAGGTATTTTGTCCCAGCAACGAGAAAAAAGTAACCAAGACAGAGTTACAATGATTGTACTACAGATACTCCACAGAGAAAGCAACCACCTCTGACTTAGGTCAAGAAAGTCTTCATGGAAGAAGACTCACGACCTTGCACTTGCCAGGCAGACGCTGTGCCACTGAGCTAAATCCTCAGGCCGCTGATGAAGATTTTCTTTACTGCATCAGCAATCCTTAAAAAATGACTGATGTGTTTCTTTTCTCTTAAATGTACCAGCACAGAGTGAAGGAAAGTGATAAAATAGGAATACACAAATCTAATAAAGGAAGAAGATGAAACTCCAGAAACTGAACTAAGTGAAGCATAGATAGATAAATTACCTGACAGAACTCAAAATAACATAAAATAGACAAGACATTCCAAAGAAAAGTATATGAACAAAGTGAAATTTCAAAAGTTATACAAAAAACTACTAAAGAGCACAGTAGAAATCTTGGAGCTGAGGAATAAAAATACTGAAATAGAAAACTGAATAGGTTTCATCAGCATACTAGAGCAAGCATAGGAATAATCAGAAAACTTAAAAACAGGTCATATAGAGAAATCCAACATGGCTGACTAGAGCAGGTATCATGTCAATAGTGCTCAGAGAGGACCCAGTAAACCCACAGCTACCCTGTAATAAAGGAGGATCTTTTACCCTGAAACAGAATAATAATTGTAAAGATGATACATGTAAATCAAACACAATAATTGGATAGTTGAAGAGGAAAATGAGCCAGTTCCACTGTTCCACACCTCTCCAGCTCCTTCTCCTCCAGGGAATGCTATTAGTAGAACACTCCAATTGACCTCATAGAAGAAACAAACAAATGAATACTTTGAAACTGAACTCAAATTCTGTATATACCAGCCTCTTCACCACATCAGGTCTAATCCAAACACTGGGGAATGCTTCAGCCTGACAGCACATTCAGCCTGGTGGTTCATTCAAAAAGAATCCTACTCCACCCTGACAAGAGACAATAAATGTGTAAATAGGAGCTTCACAAGCTGCCAAATAGGACACATATGCATGTACTACAGACGGTTTAAGCCAGCAAGTACATGGTCAAGAAAGAGTCAAAGAAACTTGGTGAGTTCAAAAAGCAGATTCCCCAAAAATTTATGCAATTATTATACAAAATAAGAAAGGATATTTGAGGAAAACAAAACAAAAACTTGGAAGAACAGACCAAAACATGAGTGAGAACTTTGCCAAAGATAAAGAATCCACAAGAAGTTATCAGACAAAAAATATCAGATATAAAAATGTATAGAATGCATGAACACAGGGTGTCAGAAACAGAAGAAAAATGATAAATTATGATGACCTACAGAGATAATCTCCAAAAAAGATGAGAAAAATCAAAACTCATGCAACACTACTGGAGGACACTAAGAAGGCCAACCTAAACCTAATGGGAATTACGGTGAAAGTAAAAGATAACATAAATTTGTTTTCAGAAACCATAATAAAATTTTTGCCAAATATGAGAAACAAGTTCAACATACAAGTAAGGATTCCAGAACACTAAGCATGATAAGAAAGGAAACTATCAAAGGCACATCATAATAAAAAGATGCCAGATTTCAAAAAATATATATCAATCAGAGAAAAAAAGGCACATTCAAAGCTGAAATCATTATAATTGCAACTGATGTTTCAACTCTAAATTTAAAGGTCAGAAGAGCTTGGAGTGAAATATTTAAAGTTCTAAAAGCAAACTTCCAAACCAGATTAAGATATCTAGCAAAACTTTCTTTTAAAATAAATGGAGATGATCATGTGGTTTTTGTCTTTGGCTCTATTGGTATGGTTTATTATATTACTTGATTTCCAAATATTGAGCCCCCTTGCATTCCTAGAATGAATTCAACTCCATCATGGTATACTATTTTCTGATAATTTGCTGAATTCTATTTTCTAGTATTTTATTGAGTATCTTTGCATCTGTTTTATTAGGGAGATTGGTCTGTAGTACTCTTTTTTGGGGGGGGGGTCTTTCTCAGGTTTTGGTGTCAGGTTTTATAATACTTGCTTCCAGAAATGAGTTAGGGAGAATTGTGTCCTTTTCAATTTCATTGAAGACTTTGAGGAGTGTTGGAATGAAATCTTCTATGGTTTTTTTTTTTTACAGAATAATGCTGTGAATCCATCAGGGCTTGAGCTTTTCATTTTTGGTAAGTTTTTAATTATATTTTCAATCTCATTAATTGATATTGAGCTGTTCAGGATTTTTATACCTTCTTGATTCAACTTTAGAAATTCATGCATATCTTGGAATCTGCTCATTTCTTCTGAGTTTTCTATCTTATGGGAGTAAAGATTTTTAAAGTAGGTATTAATGCTCTTTGAATTTCTGTAAGATCTGTAGTGATTTCATCCTTTTCATTCCTTATTGAATGAATTTGAGTTTTGTTTTCCTTTTTTTTGATAAGGTTGGCTAGGGGTTTGTCAATTTTATTTATTCTTTCAAAGAATAAGCTCTTTGATTCATTTACTTTTGTAATATTTTCTTCATTGCAATTGCATTGATCATCTCAATGCAATTGCAGAAAAATCTTTCAACAAAGTCCAACACGTGTTCATGCTAAAAACCCTACAGGATATAGGAATAGATGGTCTTTACCTCAATCTGATCAACGCCATCTATGACAAACCAACAGCCAACATCATGCTAAATGGGCAAAAAGAAAAAGCTTTCACTTTAAAGTCAGGAACAAGACACAGATGTCCAAGGTCACCACTCCTATTCAACATAGTTCCGGAAACATTAGTCAGAGCAATTAGACAGGAGAGAGAAATAAAAGGAATGAGGATAGGAAAGGAAGGATTGAAATTATCACTATTTGTAGATGACATGATATTTTACATGGAAGACCCCAAAAACTCCACTAGAAGACACCTTGAACTAATCAACAAATTCAGCAGTGTACCTGTATACAAAGTCAACACTGAAAATTAATAGCATTCCTGTACAAAAACAACAAACACACTGAGAGACACATTAAGGAAACCATACCTTTCAAGCAGCATCTAAAAAATTGAAATATTTAGGAATCAATCTAACAAAAGAAGTAAAAGATCTATTCAATGAAAACTACAGTACTCTGAAAAAAGTGATTGAAGGGGACTTCAGTAAATGGAAAAATATTCCTTGCTCATGGATAGGAAGAAACAACATTGAGAAAATGGCCATGCTACCAAAATTGTTGTATGGATTCAATGCAATTCCTATTAAACTATCATTAGCATACCTCATAGATCTAGAGAAAACATTTCCAAAATTCACCTGGAACCAGAAGAGACCCAGAATAGTAAAAGCAATCCTGGACAACAAAGACAGGTAAGGTGGAATAACAATCTCTGACCTGAAACAATACTACAAAGTTACTGTAATAAAATCAATATCATACTGGTTAAAAAACAGACTTGAGGATCAATGGAACAGGCTGCAAGAAACAGACACAATAACAAACACACTTAGCTACCTAATCTTTGACAAAGGGGCCAAACAAGCTCATTGGAAGAAAGATAGTCTCTTTAATAAATAGTGCTGGAAAAAATGGCTTCCCACTTGCGGAAGACTGAAAATAGACCCAAGTCTATCACCATGCACCAAACTCGAGTCAAAATGGATCACAGATCTCAAAATTAAAACAGAAACACTAAATGTATTGGAAGAGAAAGTAGGTAAATATCTTGAAGACATAGGAGTAAGCAGAGAACAAAATGAACAAAAACCAAACCACAAGGGAAATACTTCAAGGAATCAACAACTGGGACCTGATCTTACTGAAAAGTTTTTGCACATCTAAAGAAATCATCAGTAGAGTGAAAAGAAAATCCACAAATTGGGAAAAAATTTTAGCTGGCTGTCCCTCAGACAAAGGTCTCTTATCTAGAACACATAAAGAATTTTAAAAAGTCAACCTCTTCAAATTCAAAGACCCAATCCTAAAATGGGCATGTGAGATGAATATACACTTCTCAGATAAAGAAATACAAATGGTAAATAAATATATGAGAAAATGTTCAACATCATTAGTCATTCGAGAAATGCAAATTAAAACAACACTGGGATTTCATCTTTCCCCATTAAGAATGGCTATCATTAAGAAACCAACCAATAACAAATTCTGGTGAGGCTATGGAGAAATAGGAACTCTTCTCCACTGCTGGTGGGAAGGCAGACTGGTGAAATCACTGTGGAAATCAGTATGGAGATTCCTCAGCAAAGTAGATCTAGAGTTCCCATTCAACCAAGCTCTTTTACTTCTTGGAATTTTCCCAGATGTGAAAACATCATATCATATTGATATATGTGCACCCATGTTTATAGAAGCACAATTTGTAATTGCTGCATTGTGGAAGCCACCCAAATGTCCATCCACTGAGGACTGAATAAAAAACTTGTGGCATTTTTATATAGTGGAATATTACTCAGCTATAAAGAAAGATAAATGAGAGGCTTTTATAGATAAGTGGTCACAACTAGAGACCATATTCATAAGTGAAATAAATCAGACCTACATGTTTAAGCAACATATTCTCTCACTAGTATAAGAACCTGAAAGAGTGAATAAAAACTAGGAGGTATGATAAACATTGTGAAACAAAAGGAAACTGCTCAAAAGTAAAGAGCACCTAGGATGATGGAAAAGGGGAAGGAAAGAAGAGGAAAATTATGTATATATGTGTATACAGGGTAGCTAACATAGTTGTACTTCTAACTTCTATCACTTTATTGAAAGGAATAGTTAATGAGTAATTATTTGATCAATCTTGCATGTCTATATTTGTTTTGTTTTCCTGAGTAATCACTTTGGTTTTTTTCTTTTTTTTTTTTTTTTGTCATTTTGAGACAGGGTCTCGCTGTGCATTTCAGGCTGGCCCTGAGCTCACTATGTAGCCCAGGCTGGTCTTGAAATTGCAACAATCCTTGTGCCTCAGCCTCCTGAGTGCTGGGATGACCACCACACCCGGCACCACTTTGAAATTATCAGTATGTAATACAACAACCATTGTTAATTCCCTGTCACCTTTTCTGTAATTCAATATTGCTTGTACTCTTTGTGTGCTACTTTCAATAGTTTTTAGAATACTAAAGCAGCATTCTGTAAAATACACAAGAATACACTAGACAGAAATTATGAAACCAAGATAGCCAAAAACTCAATTGTAATAAAAACATAAAGCAAGATGAATGAACAAATAACAAAAAATATAGAAAAAAAGGAAAACAAGGAGTCAACAACAGAGAAAGAAAAAAAAAGAAAAATCACAATGACAAAAATCAATCAGCACATTTCAGTGGTATCTCTTAACTTTGATGCCTTTAACTCTCCAATTAAAGGTCACAGATTGTCAGACTCTGATCAAAAATCAGAATTTAACAGCCTATTGTATTCAAGAAACTCATCTATTTCAAAAAGATAGTCATAGACTAAAAGCTAAATGATAGAAAATAACAGCTCAGTTACCAGGGCCCTGAAAATAAGCAGGGGTAGCCATTTTCATCTGATAAAGTGAATTTCTAGTTAGAAGTGAACCAAAGAGACAGAGAGACAAAGAAGTTCATTAAATACTAGATAAGGGAATAACCTAATCAGAAGTGATAATGCTAGTAAATATATACATATATATACATGTGTGTGTGTGTGCGTGTGTGTGTGTGTGTGTGTGTATATATATATATATATATATATATATATATATATGCATTGTAGGCTGGAGCACCTATATTCATAAAACAAATGCGTGTGACTGTAAAAGATTGAACAAATATTAACAAAATCACAGTGAGAGATCTTCAAAAACTGATAGAGAACTAAACAAAAATTCAATAAAGAATTATCTGTTAAATCTTACTCTTGGACATATAGAATTAATAGATATCTAAAGAGTGTTCTCTCTATTAAAATAGAGTACACACTCTGCTGTGTCCTGCATGGAACTTTCTCTATAATCATATACTAGTTCACACAGCTGCTTTAAAATATAACAGAATTGAAATCACCTCATATTTCCTTTTATACCCTTGTGCAAGAAAAATACAAATTAACAATTGCACAATCCACAGAAAGTTTAGAACCACTTGTAAATGCAACAAGATGCTTCTCAACACCTAGTGGGTCACAGAGGAAATGAAGGCAGAAATTAAACAATTGCTGGGCATTCCCACCTTACCTGTAGCTTCTGTGTCACACTGCAAAGGTAGTCCGGGGAGCCATGCACCATGTACACCATATGAACCTCCTACATTCCCAACCACTGCAGTGTAATGTTGTGTGGGAATCAAGAGGAGCCTGACTACCTGCTCTACCTCAAACTATCAACTCCAAGTGACTCTGTGCCTTAATTCTCTTCAACAGAATGGAGACAGCCAAATGACTGATCTCACCGAAGATGAGATCAACACCACAAATAAGAGCTTCAGTCCCTGAATGATGTGTTACCCTGGGACCAGGTTAGAGACTGCCACAGGAGTTCTAGACATGCAAGAGTGGAATCCAGACATAGATCCCCTGAGATCGTCTGAGAAGTTCAAGCTCAAGCCAGAGAGGTCCTAAGGCCTGCATTCTGTGGTAAGGCCTTGTTTGGTGTATATAACCTTCAGAGGGACCTGGATCTAAAGCTGATGACAAATTTATTCAGTGATCAGATTGAGCTCCCACATTTCAGCCTACATCTAGTGGTGAATAGTGGTCACTAAGTGTCTATATTGAAATCATAAATCTTGGTTTGATGAAGAATGATGCATGTGTGGTTCTTAGGCAACACTATTTTTGTTGGTGACTTTACTATTGTAGCCAAGGTGACAGAGTTGTTCCTGTCAATTCATATAATCTTTATACTAAAATCTGGATTGTTGTGGTCGTAATCAAAACTTTGGCCCATTCTCAAAGAACCAGGTACTGCAAATAAGTTGTAGCATCACCTCTCCCATACAAATGGAGGTACAGAAGCAAAGGCAAATATTAGCCATGCCAAGAGAATATCTCAGCAACAAAATTATCCATTATAATAAACCTACAAACACCAGCACAGAAAACAAACAAAATTAGAAATATGGCAAGATAAGACAAAGAATTCCTCCCAAACCAGTCCAGAGGACATCAAATGGGATTAAATCAAAAACACACAACACAAATCCCTAAAAGGATATCAGTAGAATTAAAAAAAAAAACAGATTGATAAGGTGTTTGTCATTAAAAGAAGATATAACTGAACAGAAAATGAAACAAATGAAAAAATGATAAGACAGTCCAGAGAAGACACTAATAGAAATTTAGTAGAGTAGAATAAAAGAGAGATGCAAAACAATAATGCCCAGAAAAAAACAATAGAAGTCCATTAAAAAGTTCCAAACAGAAAACCAGGAGATTAAAAATACAATTGAAAATATGAGCATGCAGGCATGGTGGAACACAGTCAGGAGGCTGAGGCAGGAGAATCACCATGACTTTGAGGTCAAACTACATAATGAGATCTTTTCTCAACCAAAAAACAAGAAAGAATGAAATAAAAAAGGAAAATATGGGCAGAAGAAGCAACCAATGTGAAGACAGAGTCACTTTTCACAACTATAAGACAGAGTTGTGCTTGATGATCAATTAATGAGAAATATCTTACAAACAGAAAGAAAGCGTGAAATATGGACCTAACTGCTGAAAGATGATACAAAGAAGATAAATCAGTAATTGAAATATGTGAATACAGTAATTAACATAGATGTATAATCAGAAGAGAACACAAAGGTCATATAAAAATGTGTTCACAGAAGAAATAGCAGAAAATTTTCCAAAAATAGAAAAAGAAGTTAAAATAAGCAAGGTACATAAACTCCCGAATAGCCATGATCAGAAAGGAATTTCACAACACAACATAATTAAATTTCAAGAAATCACACAAAAACTGAATGTAAAAAACTGTTCAAGAACAGAAATAAATCATCTATTAACCCATCAGAATTACACCAGACTTCACAACATGCACATTAAAATGAAAGAGAGCTTGAAATTAAGTCTTTCAAGTCCTAAAAGAAAACAACATCTAACACAGACTGAAAAATCCTCCAAAATTATTCTTCCAAATTGATTGGCAAATAAAAAACACTTGGTGAAATCCACGGCCACCAAACCCACACTCCAAATATAATAAGGCTAACAATGTCAAAATATCCAATAAGATTAATGTATCAAGTAGGGCAGGGCATGAAGTACAGGGGAAAGAAAGCAAAGTAGAATAAGAAATTATAGAATAACAGGAATTAGTCAAAATTTATCAATTATATTTTTGGAATATAATTATATTTTGGGAATTTTATATATAATTATAATTATATATATTGGAATACAATTATATTTTTTGAATATAATATATTTTGGAATGGTCAATTCATGAATCAAATTACACAGATCAGCAAAATGTATCAAGAAACAAAATTAAATGTCATACTGTACACAATAAATTCATTTAACCTGTAAAAATTCATAAGCTAAAAGTACAAAAATGGAGTGTATTTGCAACATTAACATGAAAACAAGAAAAGTAGCTAACCTGTTGTTATGACTTGCATCTAGATGTCCTCCCAAAGGCTCCTACACACATAGGTAGGACTTCTCAGAACTGGCTGAATCTAGTATATGTGACAATGGGATTAAGAGTGTGTGCTACTAATTTAGTACACTGGCATGGCAGAGTTCTGGATATAGATAATGGGAAGCCTCACCCCGGGTGTGTATGCAGCAAGCCATAGGTGTATAGCCTGTATTGAGTATAAGGGGAAAAGAATGAAGGCATGCTTGCTGCTTGCTGTCTACCCCACCTTGAACTTATTTTTCTCTGTGATGTCCCTCCGTTACACTGCTCTGCCTCAGAGATAGCTGACTATAGACTTAAAACTCTACACACTGTTAACTGAAATAAACATTTCCTCGTTAAACTTGTGGGTGTCAGGTATGTTGTCTTAGCAATGAGAAAAGTTACTAAGCCACCCATTTTCAGACAAACCAGACTATAAGCCAAAGATGATTAAAAGACGCAAAGGAGAGCACTTCATATTGGTTAATAGAACTATTTAACAGGATGAAATCAAAATTATGACTATATATGCACGAACGTATGGTGTACCTCCATCATAACAAAGACTAATGGGTGTAAACAATCAGATAAATATTAATACAGTTATGGTAGGGAACCTCAATAACTCTCTAAAACAAAATAGTCCAATCAACTAGACAAGGTAGTCCACAGAGAATATCAGTATTGAATCAAACGTTGAACAAATTGATTTAATAGATAAAGTATTCTACCCAACAACAACAAAATTAAAGAAGAAGCAAGAGATACAGTGAAATCCTGAAGAACATTAACAACTTCACAAATCTGTCTGGCACAATTGGAGAAATCAGAAAAAATGGATGATTCCAGCGAATATGTAAATTAAAAACTGAACTAGAAAATTTAAAAATTCTGAATAACCCAATAATATGCAAAGAAATTGAAATAATAATAGAAAAAGACTATTAACTAAGAAAAGCCCAGAGCCTGATATATCCACTGTCAAATTCAACAAGAACTTCAAGGAAGTTCTAACACAAATACTCCATGTACTTTTAAAGCAATGGAGAGGAAAGGAGTACTCCCAAATTCTTGCTTTTGTTGTTTTGTTTTTTTGTAGTTGGATCTCACTGTGCAGTTCAGGCTGGCCTTGAAATCATTATGTATCCCAGGATGGACTAAAATCCAGACTGAAGCTTGAGTCGTACTTCTTCACATGCACTAAACTAAAAAGAAAGGATCAAATTACTAAAGCTTAAAATAAAAATAAGGAACCTATTGGGTTTTAAAATAGGCAAACCTTAAAGTTATAGGTGAATGTAAAGACTTTTTGAAAATAACTTCAAGTGAAAAATCTCCAAGAATCAATAAATTGGATTATATCAAATTAAAAAGTTTCTGGGCAGTAAACAAAAAATAGTAGATTGAAAAGATAACCTAGAGACTAGGAAAATATTTTTTCTAGCTACTCTTCAGTGTACTAACGTTAGGCATATATAAAGAACTCAAAAATTAGAATACCCAAACTAAAAGACCTAACCAATAAGTGAATAGACATTTTTCAGAAAAATTGGGGTAACAAACATATAAAAAAAATGTTCAACATCTCTGGTCATTAGACAAATGTAAGTTAAAATAGCGCTAAAATTTCATCTTGCACCAGAAACAATGTCAATCATCAAGAAGTGAAAGAATAACAGATGCTACCATTACTATGGTGTGAAAGGAGCCCTCACACGTAGTTGGTTGGATTATGAGCCAGTGCAGTCTTTATGGAGACTTCTCAAAGAAGTAAAATTAGACATATTTTTGACACAGCTATTTTCCTTTTGTTTAGCTTCCCAAAAGAGCTAAAGACATCATATTACAGAACTACATGCATACAATTCTTCATAGCAGCAAAATCATAATAGCTATATACTGAAGCATCCTGTATGCCCATCAATAGATGAATGGATAAAGAAAATGTGATATCTATACATAATGAAATTCTACATAGCTATGAAGTAGGATAAATTCAAGACATATTTTGTAAAATGAATTCACCTGGAAAATATAATCTTAAATGAAGTAAATCAGGCATCCAAACTTGAAAACTGTGTGATATCTCCCATTTGAGTAGGGAAAAGTACAAATAAAGAGCAATGTAAAGAATGAATGGAAAGGAAATAGGCAGATAGATCTTTTGCAAATGGAAATGGATCCAGGAAACTGAGGACAAGGAGAGGGGAAAATAGAAAAGGGAAGTAAGAAAGAGGTAAGATGTATCCTATACATGCACCAAATACCGAAAATGAAAGTAAAAATTATATGTTACCAACATAAACTAAAACTAATAATAGCAATAATAATGAAAATGAGGAAAGGGGATATAGAGATGAAGGGATGGAAGGTGGGGACAGAGGGAAAGGGGAGGAGATTAAAAAAGAATTGATCTTGTAATTGATTTGTTATATACATAAACCAACTCCCTAAGATGAATATAAACTTCATGTACTGTAAAATACACTGATACAAAAAGGAAACAGGTCATTTGAAATTAGCCACAGGAGCAAACAGAAAAAAAAAATAATGAAACCACTGAAAAACAACTTAAACCGATTATGAGACATTATCCATTCAAGTAACTGAGACATTTTGGATGTCCAAGAAGAAGGGAGTGAAAAAGAATCAAAAAGTTTATTAAAATAAATTATCTAAGAATTCCCAAATCTGGAAACAGAAATGGATTTCCAGGTGCCACAAGCCCAAAGGACCCTAAATAATTTGGTTGTTTTTTTTTTTGGTTGTTCTTTTTTTGTTGTTTTTTTTTCCTGGTACCAGGAATTGAACTCACAACGTTGCACTTGCCAGGCAAGCACTGTGCCGCTGAGCTAAATCTCCAGCCCCAATAATTTGAACTTTAATGAATTATCCCTGGGACATATTTTAATCAGATTATCACCTCAAAAGCAATCTTAATTTGAAAGCAAGAAGATAAAAATAACTTGTAGAATTTTTTTCCACACAAATATTGCAAGTCAGAAATAAGTAAGATAATATACATATAATTCAGGGAGAAATATGTAAGCAAGAACTGCAAATAAAGGATATTATACCCAGAAAGAATATCCTCAAAGAATTAAGGTGATCAGGGGCTGGGGAGATAGTTCAGTGGGACCACATCTGCCTGACAGGCACAAGGTTCTGAGTTCGATGTCCAGTGCCAAAGTAAACAAATAAATAAATAAATAAATAAATAAATAAAAGAATTAAGGGAATATTTCTATACTTATGTATAATGTGTACTGAGAAAGTAAAGAACATTAATATTCCATTTCCATTTTTATTTTATAAAGAGTAGATAAAAAAAGGAACAATAGCAATATACCAACATCACAGACATAAACAGAGCAAAGCAAAAACATTGAAAGTGATATAGGGTTTCAAAATAAAATGATAGGAATGAAGAGTGATTGCTATATTACATACTGTTATCTTCAACTATGTTGCTCAGATTACCAGATGTAAGAATGGGAGCTTTTTCAGACAATTAAAGAGAATAAAATATAACTGTTAGATAAAACATTAGAGATAATACAGCGTTTCACTAGACAAGATGGTAGGAATTCACCAATGGTTGTTCCATTGCATACTGTTGTCTTCAAATCAGTGGCTCAGATTACCAGATATAAGCCTGCAAAATTGATCAAAATATGAACATTTTAAGGATTAACTATTCCTTTCAATAAAAATCAAACATCAGTAGTACTTCTTACATCCTAGCTATTCTTCTACATACTTATACATATATATTTTTTTCTTTCCTTCTTTTCCTTATCCCAGTTGTTCTTTCCTTTGAGTAGTTTCTTTCCCTTCCTTACCATCTATTGTACATTTTGAGTTTTACTTACACTTTCAAGTTCCTACACAAGGGAGACAATATGATGTTTACACATATGGGTCTGATTTATTTCATTTGTGAATATGGTCTCTAGTTGCGTACATTTACCTACATTTTCCTTTTAGTATCCATTGTATAAAAGTACCACATCTTTTTTTTTTTTCTCATTCCTCAGTGGATGGGCATCTGGGTTGTTTCCAAGATTTAGCTATAACAAATTGTGCTGCTATAAACATGAGTACATATGTATTGCCGTGGTATGATGTTTTAAAATTCTCTGGGAAAATACCCAGAAAGGGAATATCTGGGTTAAGTGGGGCTTCTAATTCTAGTTTTGTGAGAAATTTCCAAACTGTTTTCCACAGTAGTTTCACCAATCTACACTCCCACTAACAATGCAGTATGGTTCCTTTTTCCCCACAGCTTCTCCAGCATTTGTTATTCTTTGATTTCTTGATGATAGCCATTGTTTTTGGAGTAGATGGAATCTCAGTGTCATTTTAATTTGCATTTGTTGAATAACTAATGATGTTGAACATTTTTTCATGCATTTATTCACCATTAATATTTCATCATCTGAGAAATGTGTAATCATCTCAGATGTCCATTTTTTGGCTGGGTCTTTGAATTTTGGGGGCCTGATTTTTTTAATTCTTTATACGCTCTAGATAGAAGTCCTTTATCGGAGAGGCAGTTGGCTAAATTTTTTCCCAATTCGTGGGTTTTCTTTTTTCTCTATTGGTGATTTCTTCTGATGTGCAAATTTAGTCTTCTGCATGTGGAAAGCCAGTTTTTCCATTACCATTTACTGAAGAGGCTATCTTTCTTCCAGTGAGCATGTTTGACCCCTTTGTCAAAGATAAGGTGGCAGACTGTGTTTGTAGTTGTGTGTGCATCTTCTAATCTTTTCCATTGATATTCAGGTCTGTTTTTTTGCCAGTACCATGCTGATATTACCACAGTAGCTTCGTAGTAAAATTTCAAGTCAGGAATTGTGATTCCTCCTAACTTTCCTTTTTATCCCAGGATTGCTTTTGCTACTCTAGGCCTTTTCTGGTTCCAGATGAATTTTAGGACTACTTTCTCTAGATATGTGAAGTACACTAATGTTATAATAATTGGGATTGCATTGAACCTGTACAACAGTTTTGGGAGTATGGCCATTTTCACATTGTTAGTTCTTCCTATCCATGAGCAAGAAATATCTTTCCACTTTCTGATATCCTCTCCAATCTCTTTTTTCAGAGTACTATAATTTTCACTGTATAGATCTTTTACTTATTTTCTTAGATTGATTCATAAGTACTTCATTTTTTTACATGCTATTGTGAAAGGTGTGGTTTCCCTAATTTCTCTCTCAGTCTGTTTGTTGTTTGTGTGAAGGAATGCTATTGATTTTTGAGTGTTATCTTTGTATCCAGCTCCAATACTGAATTTGGTTATTAAATCTACAAGCCATTTGGTGGAGTTTTTGGGGTCTTCCGTGTAGAGTATCATGTCATCTACAAATAATGATAATTTCACTTCTTCCTTTCTTGTCTTTATTCCTTTTATTTCTCTCTCTTGCCTAATTTCTCTAGCTAATATTTCCAGAAATATATTGAATAGGAGTGGTAACAGTGGACATCTTTGTCTTGTTCCTGATTTTAAAGTGAAATCTTTCAATTTTTGACCATTTAGTATGATGTTAGCCATTGATTTGTCATAGATGGCTTTGATCAGATTGAGGTAAAGATCATCTATTCCTATTTTCTGTAGCGTTATTATGATGAATGAGTGTTAGACATTATTGAAAGGTTTTTCTACATAAATGGAGGTGATCATGTGATTTTTATCTCTGGCTCTATTGATATGGTGTATTACATTAATTGATTTGCATATATTGAACCATCCCTGAATTTTTGGGATGAATCCCACTTGGTCATGGTGTATAATCTTCTTGAAGATTTGTTGTTTTCTGTTTGCTAGTATTTCTTGAGAATTTTTGCATCTGTATTTATTAGGGAAGTTGGTCAGTAGTTCTCTTTTTTGGTTGTGTCTTTCTCATTTTTTGGTATCAGGATAATACTTGCCTCCAGGAATGAGTTGGGGAGAATTTCTTCACTTTCAATTTCATTAAAGAGTTTGAAAAGAATTGGTGTGAAATCTCTAAATTTTTTGTGGAATTTAGCTGTGAATCCATCAGTATCTGGGCTTTTCTTCATTGGCAAGTTGTTTTATTACATTCTTTATTTCACTGGCTGATACTGAGTTATTCAGAATTTTTGTATCTTCTTCATTCAGCTTTAGTAATTCATATGTCCATTCATATGTCTAGAAATATGTCCATTTCTTTTGTGTTTTCTATCCTATGAGAGTAAGATCTTCAAAGTGTGTATTGATGATCTTCTGAATTTCTACAGGATCTATAGTGATTTCACCCATTTCATTCCTTATTGCATGTATTTCTGTTTTTTGTTTCCTCTTATGACAAGGTTGGCTGGAGGTTTATCTAGTTTATTTATTCTTTCAAAGAGCCAACTCATTGATTCATTACCTGTTTGTATTTTTTTGTAGTCTCTATTGCATTAATTTCTGCCCTGAGCTTTATTATTTCCTGTGTTCTTTGAGCTTGAAATGCATCAAAGAGTTGGGTTTCACCTCAGCTCCTGCGAGCATGAGGGTGGTGCTGGGAGTGGCCACTGAGGCCCCAGAAGGTTTCAGGTGCTCCACCCGCCTGGCATGCTAGTGGGGGAGGTGTGGGGTTAGATCACTGGGGTTCTTAAAGATGTATGGATTCAGCTCCACTTCCTTGGGGACCTAGGCATGTGGAGAGTGGCTACTGAGGCCCCAAAAGGTGACTAAGGCTCTGACTCCCTCACACACTGGTTGGGGAGGTGCTCTTCAGCTCACTGGGGTTCCTGAAGATATCCGGGGTTGAGCCTGGCACTTGTAGGTACACTAGGTATGTGGCAAGTGGCCACTGAGGCTCCAGAAGGTGTCCGGGGCTCTGCCTGCCTTGCACACTGGTCGGGGAGGCATGGGGATGGCTCACTGGGGTTCCTGAAGTTGTGCGGGGTTCAGACCGGCAACTGTAGGCATGCTAGAGTTGTGGGGAGTGGCCACCGTAGCCCCCAGAAGATGACCGTGCCTCCACATGACTTACACACTGGTTGGGAAGGTGCAGGGTCAGCTCACCTGGGTTCCTGAAGATGTCCTCCATTTCCTTTTCATTATTTTATATTTGGAATCTTCAAACTCTTGTCAAGTAGTTATTGATAATATGTATAATAGGTTATTATAAACTAGTCAATTCTCTATGCTTTAGTAAAATAAAAGATTACTTCACCTATAATTCTAACATTATCCAATATGTAAAATTTAAATAATAATAATTTAAAGTAATGAATGAAAAATAATACCTTTCTCAGAAAAGCAGAAGCTGAGGAAATTTATTACCATGAGCGTTGATTTATAAGAATAGTTTTGTGAGTTTTTTAAAAATGAAAAAAACTAAGAAAACAACAACAATGAAGACAAAAACAAAACAACACAATAGCAACAAAAATAATGCATGACCTCAGAACAAAATGATAGGAATTAACAATGGTTGCTATATTTCATAGTGTTATCTTCAACAAAGTAACTCAATCCACAAAATATAAGAATGTAAGATTGATGAAACAATCAAAGACAGTAACAAGTAATAAACAAACATTGGAAATGATACCAAGCCTCACCATAAAAGATGGTAGGAAGTCAACAGTGGTTCTTATTCTGCATATTGTTATTTTCAGATCAGACATTCTGATTGTCAGATACAAGCATGAAAAATTGGTCAAGAAAAAATAAAATTTTAAGCATTAACTGTTCCTTTCATTAAACCACAGACGACAGTAATACACCTATCCCAGCTATCCTTATATATATGTATAAGTTGTGCTTTTCATTTTAAAGATAAAAGTAAAAAGGACAATTGTACAACTAATGTCTCTTAGCTTATTGAAAGGAACTGTTAATGTGCAATTGTTTGATCAGTTTACATGCCTGAATCTGGTTACCTGTGCAACTATTTTGAAAATAATCTTATGTAATATAACAATCATTATTAATACCCTATTGCCTTGTTTTGAAATTCTGTATTATTTTTATTATTTTAAATGCTGTTCTGTTTATGTATTTGTTTTTGTTGTTTTTGTTTTCTCTTTTCTCTTTAAAGTGAGTTCTTAACTTGAAAGGAAAAATCACCAATAGTAACATAATAGCATGAAACAATATGAAACCCATTGGAAAAGATACAGACAAATATAAGAACTGTATTAATGTAATGTTAGACAAATTACTTTTAATTTTGGCACAAAAGTATTAAGATCAAAATAATGAAAATTTTGCCAAATATTGTAGCACACAGCTGTAATTTCAGAAGCCCTCTATGCTGAGTTAGGATTGCAGGCTAGAAACCATCCTGGACAATTAAACAAGACCCTTTCTCAAAATAAGAAATAGAAAAGGTTGGGAAGCTCTTCCTTTAGCAGTAATCATGAGAGATGCAGCCACAATGGTGAAGGTGTTCATGGTACATAGGATTTGGTAGAGGTTGATATGGAGGCTTCTACAATAGTGATGGATGTAGATAAAATTATAACTCTCAGGGGTTTACTGGTGGGGCAATTTAATCTCCTGTATTATAATCATTATCCTTTCATACAAGCTTGTATGGAAACTAAGTCTAACTTTGCCAGATTATATTGCCTAGCTTCAAGGACATTACCAGTTGCAATTCTGAAAATTCTGAGAGAGCTCAAAGTCACAATCAGTTCATCAGTAAATGCAGTGTAAGTAAAAACTATTGCAGTAGCCTGTGTTAGAACTTTTTGGTACTTGCAGACACTGGAGGGGTGTATGTCTTAAAACATAATTATTTTCTAATATGGAAAACTACTAAATTAAAATTCTGACTTGTTCACTCTACTCTGGGTACAATTTAAATTCTATAAGAACCCATTCCAGTCATGATGAAGTATCACTTGTGTACACAACCATAACATTTTTTGAAAGCACTCTTTAAAGTTAATGCAAGTGAATAGATCAATTCCTTATTTAATGGGTGTTTACTAATTTTAAGTTAGTCTTCTGTAGACATACTGTTACAGGAAAATGTTAAAGACCAGATAAAGTGTTTTGGAGAGTATATTTATTTAGCTATTTTATTGCCTGCTATAAATAAAATTCAATAACATTTCTAACATGAATGACAATCCACAGAATTGGCAAATACTTCTTACAGGCCTTGATAGATTCTGGTTATTACTGGAAGCAGTGATGTGGTTTTTTTGGTCAAGGGAGCATGAACTGAAAGGATTATGCCTGAGGCTTTATTTTAATGCAGATTCACATAGTTCTTTTATAGCTGAATTGAAATGTTAAAATGGCTTAAACTTGTAAACATCTTAAATCTAAGAATAAGAAATTGAAATCCTTGAGCTGTGACAAGTTGGAAATATGCACTAAATTTCTCAAGATAACAGTTGTCAACAGTGCATAGTTAGTGTATTTTTGTTGCATATGTTTCCATTATATTTGTAATATCTTTAGGCTAATTTTGGCCAAACATGACTTTCTACCACCAAAAAAATCCTCTCCACATGGGATATTGTAGCCAGAATGCAGTAATTTCTAAAAATATTTTTGAGACAAGCATAGTTGGCAAGAATTTTGTACAGTGCAAACACTTTGATGTGTATTGTGCCTTGCTGTAAAACTTTACTAAACTTAATAGTAATGAGGTTATTTGTTCTGGTGTTATTGTAATTACTGTAAGTTTAGACTCATATATTTTGCATATAACTTTTTGTAAAGTAAGTATTTTATTGCATATATATGTATATAATTATTCCTTAAATTTCCAATTATATTTTGTCTCTCAGAGATTGTTGAAAACAACTCATCAAGAACTAACTTTACTAATTTTACTTTACTTACCAATGAAGTAATAGGTAAGAAGAAAGCTATTTTCAAACAACAGACCTTAGATACTTTATGCTAAAAATTTGTGTGATACTTACTGAGCATTTGACAAGTATTTATTTTTGTAAGGCTGTGATTGATTGACCAAAAAAAAAATACAGAAATGGTGGAATTTGAATGTTCATTGTTATTATATTATGAAATAATATATTTTGGGATAATATGAGCTTTTAATGTTCTCCTATTACAGAAAAATTACCAAGATTGGCATCAGAGCAAGAATGTTCTGATAAAATCTAGACAAACTGACAACTCAAAATAGATATATACAAAGGTTTTTATGTACTTGTCTTTAACATAATAATGAAAACACTTCTAAAACTACTTAAAGCATGCATAGTCTTAATCTCTCTAAGTTTTGTTTAGTAGTTTTTGTTTCATTGTCAGTGACGGGACTATTTTCAATCTTCAAATGTGGTTATCTTTGTGTATTGCTATAGTAAATAACTCACATTTAGTTTTAAAAGCCAGCAATATTTTCAGCAAATAATAATATATTTAACTTGCTGAATGTAAACACTGAACCTGAAGTCACTAAGTTTAGTAATTGTTTATTGTATTAGTTTTAGATTCTCATATTGCAAGTGTTGTAAACTACATAATTTGTCTATTGTGAATTAAACATGAGAATGCACCTATCTTTTCCGTATGTTTATCTGATTTCCTTCAGAAATTTACCACAAGATCATACGGAATTTGAGTTTTAGTTTATCCAGAAACATCCCCGTTGATTATATGAATTTACATTTCCATAAACAATGTATAAGGGCTCATATTTTTCCATGTCCTTCCCAGTATTTGTTACATTTTGATTTGTTTTGTAGTGGCCATTCTGACTGGATTGAGAGGGAGTATTTGATTTGCGTTTCCCTGGTGAGCTAAAACATCAAGCATTTTTTCCATGAATTTATAAGTCATTTGTCCTTTTTTTGAAAAGTGTATGTTCACTTCATTACCTCCACCTTTTTATTGAATTACTTGTTCTCTTTTAAAGGTTTTGTTGGATGAATAAGTGTCAAGGATTTTCTTACATTTTGTACAATGTCTCTTAATTCTGTTGATAGTTTTATTTGTTGTAGAGAAGCTTCTCATTTAATGTAATCACACTTGTAAAAATTTTCTTTTCTCTTTAAATGGAAAAAAGTAAAACAAAATTTCATGACAGAATAATAAGACAATAGCAATAGTTAATATACTGAGTATTGCTGTCTTTAAAGTAGTTACTCAGAGTACAGGATATGGGCATAAATAATTTTCCAAACAATATTAACACAAACCTTTCTTTTTCATGAACTAAAAGACACTAGTAGTATTGCACTTTTTTTCTTTTCCTTTCCTTCCTTTCCCTTTTCGTCCAACCTTTTTTGGAGAATTTCTTCCCATTTCACAATATCTATTGTACATTTTGGACTTGATTTCATTTTCACTTTCCCACACCAGAAAGACAATTTGATCTCTACATATGTGAATCTGATTTATATCATTTATGAGTATAGTCTCAAATTGCATCCTTCTTTATGGCTGAGTAGCACTTCATTTATCAAGTTTTGTACTTGTTTCCTGAGGTACTGGAGTCCTATTCAGGAAACCATTGCCAGTGTTAATATCTTCAAGTGTTTCTCTTATGTTTTCTTCTAATAGTTTCATATTTTCAGGGTTTGTCTTAAATTCTTTGATTAATCTGAGCTGATTTACTTTGTAGAGTTTGAGAGGCAGGGGTTTAGTTTCAATCTTCTTTGTGTAGATATCATCATTTCTTAGTACTACATTTAACAGGGTGTCTTTTCTGCAATGCATGTTTTTGGGATATTGTCTAGAACTTGTTCTCTTCAGGTGGATGGGTTATTTCTGTGTCATCCACTCTGGTTTCACAAGGCTATGTGCCAGTATTTATTTCAATATTATGTAGTCATTATCATTATATTTCTATAGCATATTTTGAAATCAAGTATTATTATACCTCTGACATTGTTCTTTCTGTTTAGTATTTGTTGCCTAGTCAAGCTTGTATGAGCTTCTACATGAATTTCAGGATTTGTTTTTCTAGTTCTGTGAAGAATTTCATTGCTATTTTGATGGAACTACCTTAAATCTATAGATTAATTTGTGTAATGGGAGTTTTATCCATCTTCTAGTATTTTTTTTTAATTTCCTTGTGTGATGTTTTCTAGCTTCTATTGTGCAGGTCTTCTACCTGTTTAGTTAGGTTTGTTTTTAGTTCATTTTTTGAAACTGTTGCATATGAGATTTCTTTCATGATTTCTTTTTTTATGTGTCCATTATTAATACATAGAAAAGCTACTGACTTTTTGTGTGGATTTTGTCTCTTGCTATTTTGCTGATTTTGGTTATCAGTTCTAAGATTCTTTATTGGCATTGACATAAGGAATGCTAAAGTAAGAAGCTACCAAGAAGATCATCCACGAATTCAGTGACAAATTTGTCACAAAAACAAGTTTGAAAGTTTAGGCAAAATTGACATTTTACTGGGAAAGAATAACTTAAAATGACTAAAGAAGAAACAACAAATTAAATCTGTAATCATTAAAAAGATTAAACCAGTTCTTAAAAGGTTACAACTAAATGCAAAACAAAACTAATAATTTAAAAACAAAAACAAGATCAGATATTCTTTTAGTCCACCACTGAATGAGTGGAAAAATCATGAGTGAGAATTCACTGTGACACAAGCATGGAGGAATAGCTGAAAGACATGGAAGAGACATGAACTGAGAAAAATGTTCAGTTTGGCAGCCAGTCTCCTTTTAATGTACAAGAAAATAAAATGCAACTACTAGGAGAATTTGTAAGATTATGCTTTCTAGAAAATTTTGGGTTTAGCAATATATGTAAAGCAAAGATCAAATTTTGATTACACATACTCAAAACATTGCAATAGATACTTAGGGAAATGATCAAGTAGCAAGCAGGAGGAAAATACAGTTTCTCTAACATTCAGAAGCCAGAAATCTGGAAAATAAAAACTTGGTGAAGAGAAAAAAATGTAGATCTCCAGGAACTTGGAGGGGGCTGACAGAAATATTAGAAAATGAACAGAAGATAGGGAAATGGAGCACAATACAGAGTGAAAAACAAAGCTACATGGAAAGCTCAACCTGGTGCACAAGGACAGATACCATTTTATGAAGCCACAAGGTAAGCCCTAGGGTTTGCAATTTCAGGGAAAAATAGTGTTCCTGGACAGATTCAGGAGCACTAGCCCCATGAAAGTCCCATGGCTACTGTAAACTTAAAAAGTATGAGGTGGTTTTACTCCAAAAGTGATATATTCTTCATGGCAGGCTTGAGATGAAGAAGAAATCTAGTGCCACTCCCACCATGTTTGAGTGAAGGGGCTGATTGTTTAAGACTGAGCCATAAAACAACTATAAGATGACTTTAATTCAGGGAATCCAATGTCACCATTGTATAGCTACTAAGTAAGACACAGACATGAAAGACAGCCATGGAGAACGTATGGGCTAGACAGACCAGCTGAGAAGTTTAAATTCGGGTCAAAAAGGGCACTGTGTCCTGCCCTCCTAAGGTGGGATGTAAAGCCCAGTGTGTGTGGCTTTCAGAAGAGGTAGGGTCAGAAATTACTGATGTTAAATCCAGTGCCTGGCCCACCTGAGTCTCTACCCTACTGAGCATCTAACATGGGGCAGTGATCTGAGTGATATCCTCAAATACCAAATGGAATAAGAACATGCCTTGGTTTGAACAGTTGCCACAGCTTGGAATATATGGTCAGAGGAAACTTTGGACCAGGGGTGGGAGGTAGTCACCTCACAAAAACTCAAGAAGTTCCCCAAACTCTCCATATTTACTAGCATATCCATTAAGTTTTATAAATCTTTAGGAAATTAGTTAAGTCTATGCTATTAGTCTTGAATACTTTTCTATTGCTATTGCTTTTGGAGTTATAGTCAACAGACTTACTAGATATTTACTGTATGTCAACATTTGATTTCTCTTCAGGTCTATATTATTATAATTATAGATCTCTTTTTTATGATTTCTTTTTAAGGTATGTTAATATCCAGTTTGTCTGAGTAGCATTCCGTTTGAAGATAACAATATGTATTACAACAACTATTGTTAATTTCCTATCACCTTGTTTGAAATTCTGTACAGTTTTTATTGTTTTTGTTTTGTTTTTGACTTTCAGTTCATTTTTTCCTCTTCTTTTTTAAAAGAAAAAATCCAATTTCTTCTTGATGTTATTATTGTTTCTTACTTAGGTGCTTTTCCCGAGGTGGCACAATTATTGCCATTAGTTGGTTTTCTTTGCATGCTAATATCTGGATTACATTTGGGTCATTAAAATTACTGCTAGTCAGAACTTGCAACAAAGGCAAAAGCCTATACTTAGCCACTTCTGTAGCGCACCAGTAAAAGCAGACACTAACTTAAAAAACTCCAAAATAACATAAGAGTTTTTCCAGTATAAGCACCTGCAAACCTCCACACACAAAATGCAAATATAGGAGATACAGCATGAATAGAGGAGAAGTCATATCTGAGGGACTTGGAGATAAACTAATAGCATGGGCAATTGAAAGAAGGAGAGGGATATATACCATGATGCAAAAAATCAATTTAGAATCTGATTTTTTTTTTGGATTTTTTTTTTTCTGGTACCGGGAATCAAACTCACGACCTTGCACTTGCCAGGCAGGCGCTGTGCAGCTGAGCTAAATCCCCAGCCCCCGAAAAATCAATTTAAAAAAGAGATTTTTGATAAAACCAAACATAAGCATAGGCATTTAAAAGAGGTGAGGTAGTTTGACAGAACTGTCTGTTAGTCCTCAACCCATGCCCAACATGGTAACTGCTTTGCTTAGAAGTTCCCAAATAGCTGGCAGGATGCAAGCATCATGACACAGTCAAGCTATACAGGATAGATTTAGGATATACAGACCTTTCAGTGCATAATCCATTCTCCAAGTAGAGGAAGCTGAAACCTAGCAGCATTTTTCACTAGCACACATCAGAGCTGAGTGACCAGAAAGGTGCTCCTCCCCATTTGTTCTCAGATTATGAGCAAGAAAATCAAGTGATCAGTGCCTGAGTTGGGAGTCTTTAATGTTGAACCCAGAGCACACCTGAGTCATTGCTTGGACCCTGCAGTTTATCTCATGCAAACTAGGACACTCATCAAGCACACAGAGCATGGAGGTCTGGTATGAGTCAAGACTTAGCACTCCAGGCTTTCTTGAGTCTACATCGAGCTCTCATTGCCATGGTCCAATCTTAGACACACCAAATACTCTGTCAGACATCTAACTCCAATCCTTGGAAACTGATGTTTACACAAGGTGTTGCAGGTATCCTGAGCACAGCAGCCTCCACCCTGCATTCAGCCAGAACCCTGGACACAGGCTCAGCCCAATATGATAGAACGGTCCTCTATCTGGTTAAGCAGCAAGGGTTAAAGACCTGCCTGTTCTGCCCAGTACTCCATAAACCAGTGAGATGCCACCCACAACCCTGGATCCTTACTGGGTTTGCGGAAGTCTGCCCACATTGGTCTTAGGCAGATTTGTTTGTCCTCTGAGCACTCACAAGACTGAGATAGGTCTGAGAGTCCACATGAGCCTTCATATGATGTCAGGAGCCTGTCTCACAGACACTAGACTGTATATCAGTTGACCAGCACTGGTTTCCAAACAGAAGAAATACATGGCATGAGCCTCAGAAACAAGACTTCATGCTTTCCCTGGTCCTGTTTCCCAGCTTGAACAGCTGTCACAAACAGGGGACTATGGAGATATGTCCCTTTGAATGGACTAATCTTCATACAAACTCACAGATTATAGAAAGCAAAGAGAAATGTGACTTGTAACATTAAAAACTACTGACTTGGGAATAAAACATTCCTCTGGCAGAACATAGTAACTTTCTTCTCTCTTCTTTTATTCTCTCCATTGTTAGTATGTTTTTGATTTTTTAACTATTTTTGTCTTATTGAGACAGGATCTCACTATGCAGTTCATTCTGGTTTTGAACTCACTTTGTAGCCCAGGATTGCCTTGAACTCACAATGAACCCTGTACTTTCCAGATAGGGGTTGTGCCACTAAGCTGTATTCCCAGCCCACCATTTTTTTTTCTTTTGGTGGAGGCTGGAGTTTTATGACCTATTTTTCCCCTCTTAAATATTACTTTATTTTTTGTTTGAATGGGCCCTACTTTTACTCACTCCTCATTTTTTTTCACTTTCTCTCTTGCAACTTGTTCCCTTTGTATTTTTGAATTTTTCCTCTAATTTAATCTCCATTCCCTATTATTTCTCATTTTCCTAATTGGTTGTCTCTGCTATTATTTAATAACACTAATTTACCTTTACTCCTTAACAGGACCATCCACATCAATCTTACCACATTCTTCATATCAAGCATTCCTTTATTTTTCATAATCTATTCCTTTTCTCTTTTTTATATGAACAAACATGTAACTTTAACACATGTGCATCTATAGCTAGTTCACTATATCTTGCAACAGCTGAATATTACTTTACTGTGAAAGGGGGGAAATGTTCCTATCAAGTGGACATTTACTATAGATAATTTTCTGATTTTTCTTAGACCTTGCTATATAACTGTAAATCTTGTAAGTGGCATTAAAGGTGACAAAGCATAAGCTATTACACCTAGTCATTTTCCAGTTTATGTTTGATAGTATTGTTACTACTGACTTACTAAGTTAACCAAGGTGACATAGCTATTCTGATCAATTGATACTCCCCCTTATGACAATACCTACATTGTCTGGGAGCTATAAACTATTCCATAATCCAGTACTAAAAAACTATATGCTAGGCCAAACAGGCAACAACCTTTCATCCTTAATAAACAGAAGAGGTAGGATACTGGGACAGACGCAACAGCCAAAAGCCACCTACACATAGAAGACAGTTCTAAAAAATAGTCATATAAATAGCAATGGAAGTAAAAGACCGATAAGTAAATCTCTAGACAAAAACTAAACAGAAATAATTACACAGATAATGGAAGAGATAATTATTATAATAAAGAAATTTAGAGTAGATACAGATAAGAAACAGGAGCTGGATACTATGAATGCTCAACATAGGAAAGAACCAGATTCCATAAAACAGTTTAAAACAAATATCCAGGAGTTTACAAATTCTATCAAAAAGATATGCAGCATAATCACCCAATGTGAAGATAAAATATCAAATGTAGAATACAGTGTCGTGGTTGGCAATAATCAAATGAAAGCCTTATTAAAATAGCAAAGGATCATGAAAAATTAACTCAACAGCTGCTAGATGCTGCAGAGAAGACTAACATAAGATTTAATGGAATCAATGAAAAATCAGAGCATAACGCAAAGGATAAGAAAACTTGTTCCCAGAAGTAATAGCAAAAAACTTTGCAAACATGAGAAAAGAATTTGATAAAGATAAGTGATGTATACAGAATACCAAATATCCATGATAAAAAATCAACCACACCAAGCCACATCAAGATTCCAGAAATTCCACACAAGAACAAAATAATAAAGCAGTTAGAGAAAAGAAACAAATCAAGTATAAAGGAAAACCTATCAGAATCACAGCAGGCATCTTGACACAAACACTTAAATCAAGGAGAGAGTAAAGTATTTCAAGCCTTAAAAGAAAACAAGGTTCAACACAGATTGTTGGACCTTGCAAAATTAACTTTCAGATATATCCATGATAAAGAACATCTGAAGAAATTCATGACCATAAAACCAGCCTTCCAAAATGTTTTGAAGGATACTCTAGAAAAAAATAATGAAGAGAAAATTCACAAGAATTCCAATAAAATGAATCTATCAGGTAAGGCAAGTAATTAAACAGAAAGGAAAGAAAGAGAACTAATAATAATATGAGGGCAAGGGTAATTCAATACCTGTCAGATATAATAATCACCATGAATGACCTCAATTAACTAATCAAAAGAAACAGGTTGGCAGAATGGATCAAGAAACAGGATCCCACAATATGCTGCATACAAGAAATGCACTTAACTTAAAAATAAATCCATAGACTGAATGTTCAAGGATCGAAAACAGTACTTCACACAACAGTATCCTAAAAAAAAAAAAAAAAAAAAAAAAAAAAAAAACAGAAGTAGCTATTCTATTTGGAGACAAAGTGAATTTCAAGCCTCGACTGATTTAAAAAGGCAAAGAAGGTCACCACATACTCATTAGGTAAACAATCCAAGAGACAGAGATAAAAATTAAAAAGTATACAAACACAAAATACTGGAACACTTAATTATATAAAACATAACTGATATGAAAAATCAGAAAAACACTAATACAAATGTAATTGGGGACTGTTATGTCTCATATATAGATATTCCCGCAAAGCCTCATGTAGCCATAGGTGGCACTTTTTGGAGGGGACTGGATCTAGCGTCTGTGCTGCTGGGATCAAGGACGTAATGCTGCAATTGATTCTTGGTGCAATGTTAGAATTAAGGGTGCCCCAACTATGGATCTGCCCCCCTATTGCTCTAAAGGTGGGTAGCCTGGATATGACATAAAGAACAGAAAGAGGATCATTGCTTCTTGCATGTAAATTGCTGCTGGCTGCCTTGCTGACTTCTACTTTCTGCCTACCATTAACTGTTTCTCTTTGGTGAGGTCCCTCTACCAAGGCACTCTCCTTTGGAGCCAGCCGACTATAAACTAAATCCACTACATACTGTGATCAATATAAACCTTTCTGTCTTAAACTGAATATTGAACATTTCATCTCAGCAATGAGAAAACTAAATTAGAAACCGGAACACCTCACTATAACAGATAGAACAGCTAAGCAAAAAAATTAACAAAGAAAAATATTAGAGCGAAACCACACCTTTGAACAAATGCACTTAATAAATATCTACCAAGTATTGCACAAAACAACAGGATATACTTTCTTCTTAAAAGCATATGGGACTTTTGCCAAAATAGATTACATACTAGCTTGTAAAATGTATTTAAGTAAATGCAAAGGAAATGAAATTATCCCATGCATATCATCAAATCATAGTGTAATGAAACTGTAAATAAACAGGAAAGAAACAAAAAAACCTAAATAGACACATCAAAAAAAATAGTATCATCATGGCCAAACATTTAGTCACAGATAAAAGTAAAGAAATTAGAAAGTTTGTACAATTAAATGATAGTGCCAAGATGACATAACAGAATTTTTGAGACAAAATGATACTAGTCCTATCAAGGGAGATTATAGTACTGAATACCTACATGAGAAAAAGAGAGAAAGCTCAAATAAATAGCTATTGCTGAGCCTCAAGTTTTTGGAAAAGAAGAGGAAGTTAAACTCCAAGCTTATACAATAAAGGACATTATAGAGATAAGAGCAAAAATTAATGCAACGGAGACTAATTATACAATGAATCAAGGAATCAGAGTTGATTCTTTGAAAGACTACATAAAAAGACAAACCATTAACCAATCTTATCAAAACAAGAAAACAAAACACTCACAGCCATGTAAATAGGAATAAAACGGGCAGAAGTACAATGGATCCTATGGAAATACAGAATACCACCAGTATCTATTTGTGAATCTTTACTCTTATACAGTACAGATTATAGAGTACCATCTTATAGTTAGAAAATTCAGAAGAAATGTTTAGATTTCTATATGCATGTAAATTACCAAAGCTGAATCAAAAACATATAACATTTTTAATAACTCAATATCAGCTAATGACATTGAATAAGTACCACAGTAAAACAATATATCAATAAAAAAAAGCCAGGTCCTAATGGATTCAGGGAAGAAATGTTAAAGAACTTTAGGAAAGATCTAATGTCATCACTCCTCAAATTATTTTTAAAAATTCAAATAGAAGCAATACTTCTAAAAGTATACTTCTAAAAGTATCAAATTATTTTTAAAAATTCAAATAGAAGCAATACCAAAAAGTACTCCTAAGAACAAGCATTACCCTGCTACTGAAAGCAAAGAAGGATCCATAAAGAAAGAGAACCACAGGCAAATCTCTTCAATCAACATAGAAGTGAATGTCTTCAATAAAATACTGGCAATTGTAATGCAGTAAATCATCAAAAAGTTTATACAACACAACCAAGTAGGATCTATCCCAGGGGTGCAGGGATTATTCAGCATATGTAAATCAATAAACATCATACAATACTTTAACAGAACGAAAGACAAAAACAACATAAACATCTCATTATATGCAGGAAAAAGCATTTAACACAAGCCAACAATTATTTATGGTCAAAATCCCACTGAAATTTGTAATATATCTCAATCTAATGAAAGCCATATGGACAAACCAATAGCCAAAGTCATTCGAAATGGGCAAACCCCGAAATTTTTCACTCTAAAATCAAATACAAGACAAGGATGTCCACTATCACCACTCCTGTTCAGTACAGTTCTGGAAGCATTAACCAGAGCAATTAAACAAGAGAAAGAAATAAAAGGAACATGGACAGGAAATAGAAAATGTAAAATATCATTTGTGGATGTCATGATTCTCCACAGAGCAGACCACAAAACCTAAAAGACAACAAAACCAAAAAATTCTTAGATTTAATAACCAACTTTGGGGGCTGGGGATTTAGCTCAGCGGCAAAAGCGCCTGCCTGGCAAGTGCAAGGTCGTGAGTTCGGTTCCCGGTACCGGAGAAAAACCAAAACCAAAAAAAAAAAAACAATAACCAACTTTGTTAGATAAGCAGGATACCAAGTTAACATTTAAAAATCAATAAAATTCTTGAACACAAATAACATATTCACTGAGATTGAAATTAAGGAAAGAACATCTTTCACAATAGCATCAAGAAAAATGAAATACCTAGGATTCCACCTAATGAAGGAAGTAAGAGATCTTTATATTGAAATATAAAATACTCTGATAAAAGGAGATAAGTCTGTGGCCATACAACACTGAACGCACCTGCTCTCATCTGAAAAAAGGAGATAAAAAAGAATTTCAAAAGTCTTCCCTGGTTCTTTGATCAATATAGTGTACACACTTCCAAATATGTTATACAGATTTAATGTAACCCTTATCAAAATACCAATAATATTCCTCAGAGAACAAGAGGGCACATCCTAAAATTCATTTGGAACCAGAAGGCACCTACAATAGCAGAAGCAAATCTGGTTTCAAAGTCAAGGCAGGAGGCATCACAAGCCCTGACTTGAAATTCTACTGTAAAACTACCATGATAGAAACAGCACAGTAATGACAAAAAAAGCCCAAAGAATCAATGAAACAGAGAAGAAGATGCAGAAACATCTCCAAACACACTCAGCTACTCTATCTTTCACAAAGGGGCCAAAAATCTTCAACAGAATTAAGATAGACTCTTTTTAAGAAATCATGCTGGAAAAACTGCGTTTCCAATTGTGAAGATTAAACCTAGAAATATATTTGCCTTCAATAAAGTAAAACAAAAGTGGATCAAAGATCTAAATATTAAAATGGAAACACAAAGTGCTGGAAGGTAGAATGGGTAAAATTCTTGAAGATATAGGTGTAGGGAATGACTTTGCAAACAAAACCATGATCACACAGCAAAATCACAAGGAATTCATATCCAAAATCACATCATATAAAAAGCTTTTGAACAGCAAAAGAAATCACCAACAGAATGAAGAGAAAATTCAAAGAATAAGAAAAAACGATTTAACCAGCTATTCCCCAGACAAAGGAATATTTAGAGAACTAAATTTAAATACTCAGTCTAAAATTGGCATCTGTAATGAGGAGACACTTCTCAGATAAAGAAGTACAAACAACAAATAAGTATATAAAAATGTTCAACACACCCATTATTCAAGAAATACAAATTAAAACAACACTGTTATTGCATCTCAGTCTAGAAAAAATGACTCTTATCAAGAAATCAGCCCAAAATTAATACTGGTGTGGCTGTAGGAAAAAAGCAATCATTCTCCACTGTTCGTGGGGTTGTAAATGGTACAACCACTGTGGAAATCAGCATGGAATTTCCTCAAAAAAAAAAAAAAAACTAACACAAGTTTCTGTTTGACCCAGCTATTCCCCTTCTTGGTATCTTTCCAAAAGTATTAAAAGTCTCATACTGCAGTAATAGATCCACATTCATGTTTATAGCGGTGAAATTTATAATAATTAAATCTTGGAAACAGCCTATATGCCCATCAACTGGTGAATGGATAAAGAAAAAGTGGTTTTTATGTATAATTGATTATTACTCTGTCATAAAGCATAAACGTGAGACATTTGTAAGTAAACAGATGTAACTTAAGAACATATAAGTGAACTAAATCAGAACCACATGTTTAAATATCACACTGATTCTCTTTTGTGAGAAATCCAAGGGGCAAATAAATAGCAAAATGGAAAGCTGACACTGGTAAATAGGAAAAAATATTCCAATGGGAAGAGAACAAGAGAGGGGGTGGGGTAATGTAAGTACATGAATAGGAGTAAAATAAAGAATGGAAGGAAAAAATAGAAAAGAAGTTTTGAAAAAGAGAACGGAAAAAGTGTTGAATGAAGGGGAGACAAATGGGAAAAATAGAATTTAGATTGATTATGTACAGGTACAAATTCCCTATGTTGAATGTGGTAATTATGCATAGCAAAAATGTACCAATATAAATTAAGTAAATAAATATATGAGAAGATACAGCGATGAAAAACCTCCCCAAACACCAACGTTTCATGAAATTCATGCTTGGTACATCAAATGAGAGGTAATCAAAAGTTATATAGCTGAATTATTCATTATGATATAAACTGGGATTTCAAAATATTAATATGTTGCTCAGTGAGCACAAAAGATTAACAAACTGAAAATGAACTTCCCCCCAAAATGAGAACCATCATTACATAAAAATCTAATAAAAAACTATGTGCATTCTAAAAATGTTGCAAAATATGAATGATCAGTTTAGCAAAGAATTTGAGTCCACAAAAGTTACCAAACAGAAATCTAGGAGATTTAAAAACTGTATTGAGAGTATGGGCAGCAGAAATGACCAATGTGTGGACAGAGTGTCAGATTCAGAAGACAATGATGATGTTGGTAACAAACTACTCAACAATACCTTGAAAACAAAAACATAATGTGGCAAATGGATCCAAAACCTTCTAGACTACAAAAAGAAGACTAATGTAAGACTAACTGTAATAAATAAAAATCAGAAAACAGAACAAATAGTATAAAATCTATTTACAGAAATATTAGAAATTTTTTAAAATATGCAAAAAGAATTAACATACAGAGAAGTGTAGCATATAGAATACCAAATAGTCAATATCAAAAAGAAATTTTATGTGTTACCTCATAGTGTCCCAGGCATATAAAACAGGGACAGAATATTAAAAACTTGGAGAAAGACAATGAATTACTTATGAAGGTAAACCCATTCTACAGCAAACTTCTCAACACAAACCTTAAATTCAAGGAGAGGTTGAAGTGAATTGGTTTGAGCCCTAAAAAAAAAAAAAACACATACAACTCAAATTAATATATCCTGTTTCTCAGGTGTCAGTTATTTTCTCATTGCTGGGACAAAATACCAAACATCCACAAGTTAACAGAGGAAAGGTTTATTTTAGGTCATGGTTTACAGAGGTTTAACTCCATAGTCAGGTGAATCCAAAGCAGGGAAGCATGACACTGGTTAACCACAGAGGATATGTAGTCTATTGCACAGCAGGCAGGAAGCACCAAAGCTTCCTTCTTCTTCCTCTTTTTATTTTATCTAGGCTTTGAGCCCATTGATTGATACGCCAACACTCAGCGTGGATCTTCCCTCTCCAGTAAATCCAGCATGGACACCCGGCACTATCCTAAACCAATGAGTGGATGTAAATAATTGTGTATTTACCTGTGAAAAGCTTAAGTTTGTCCTTTATAGCTGACTAGTACTCCATTGTATCAAAATTACACATCCTTTTAATATATTCTTTGGTTGATGGGAATTTGGGTTATTTCCAAAGTTTAGTGGCAAATTGTGCCGCTAGAAACATGAGTGCACATATATTCCAGTGGTATTATATTTTAATTCTTCTGGGAAAATATCCAGAAAGAGAATAGTGGGGTTGAATGAAAACTCTAATTGTAGTAGTTTGGGAAACCTCCACACTGATTTCCACAGTGGTTGCACCAATCTACACTCCCACCAACAGTAGAAAAGGGTTCCTTTCTCCCCACAACTTCAGCATTTGTTATTGATTGATTTCTTGATGACAGTCATTTCTTCTGAGGTGAATTAAATTTCCATGTTGTTTTAATTTGAATCTCATGAATGATCAATAATGTTGAGCATTTTTTCAAATATATATTTGCTATTTGTTTTTATTCTTCTGAGAAGTGCATATTCATCTCAGTTGTCCATTTTTGGATTGAGTCTTGGCATGTTGGTGACAGGATTTTTTCAATTTTTGCATAGTCTAGATATAAGTCCTGTGTTGGAGGGACAGTTGAATAATTTTTTTTTTCCACTGTTTGGGTTGTCTTTTTACTCTGTTGTTGATTTCTCTTCTTGTGCAAAAGCTTTTTAATAACATGATATCCCCGTTGCTGATTCTTTGAAGTATGTCCCATACAGTTTGGGTTTTGTTCATGAAGTCTCTACCTATCTATATATTTAAGATTTCTAATTACTTTCTCTTACAGTAAATATAGTATTTCTATATGAATATGTAGATCTTGATCTCTTTGGCCTTTAGTTCAGTGTATGCTGAGAGACATAGGTCTAGATTTACTCTTCAGCATGTGGAAACCCAATTCTGCCAGTACCATTTTTTAAAGATGCTATCTTTCTTCACGTGCACATGTTTGGCCACTTTGTTAACGATAACATGGTTGAGTGTGTTTGTAGTTGTGTCTTCATCTTCTTACCTATTCCACTGATCCTCAGTTCTTTTTTCTTGCCAGTACCATGCTGATTTCATCACAGTAGGTTTGTAGTATAATGTCAAGTCAGGGATTGTGATGCCTCCTGCCTTGCCTTTGCTGAGCAAAATTGGCTTTGCTATGCTAAGTCTCTTCCAGTTCCAAATAAATTTGAGGAATATTTACAGTTGAATCTGTGCCTTTTAAATTTCAAGTCTCCTGATAATCCCATAATCAAATAGGACATTGTAGAAGATATCACAAAATGGAAAGATATTTCTTGCTCATGGATAGGAAAAACAACTAGAGACCATAATTATAACCTTCCCAGTTAATTAAGAGTGAGATGTTAATATCTGTTTGATTCAGTCCTCAGTTCTTTTTGCTGGACTGTGGTGAGGTTATTACTGCAGTCTTTCATAATATTGTTATACAGAGAAGAACAAGTGATTACAACAAATATGACATCCCAGCTAAACAATGGAGTACTAGTCAGCTATAAAGGACAAACTTAAGCTTTTCACAGGTAAATACACAATTATTTACATCCACTCATTGGTTTAGGATAGTGCCGGGTGTCCATGCTGGATTTACTGGAGAGGGAAGATCCACGCTGAGTGTTGGCATATCAATCAATGGGTTCATAGCCTAGATAAAATAAAAAGTTATTGGATTGATTTGTCATGGTCTTTTGCTATTTTTAAAATATCTTTCCTTTCATGATCACTATCTGCGATTTTGTCTTCAAGACTGGATAGTCTGTCCTCACCTTCCTTCAATCTATTCCATATACATTCAGTGGAAGCTTCAATCTTTCAGATTTCTGTTTGTATCTGTTTCATGTATTCCATTTCTTTCCTGTGTTGGGCAATTGTGCTTTCCATCATTTTCCTAAGCTCTTAAATTTTACATTTGTGTCTACTCTAATGTCTTTCATTTTGAGTGTCATTTTTTCTGTAGCTGAGAGATTGTTATTTCTATAGCCTTGTCACTTGTTTTTTTTCAATTCTCTTACCATCATTTCAGCAAGTTCCAATGTTGGCCTTCCAACTTCCTCAATCTCATTGTCCTCTGCACTTTTTCTGGGTGACCTGGGGGTATGGGGTTGCATTTTGATTCCACATCTCATCATTTTCTATTTTCTCTTGCTTAACTTTTTTTGTTTTCTGTGTTGAAATTTGCTCATTTCTTATGGTAGATAACTTTATCATTGATATTGAGGCTTCTTTAAGAGACATCTTTTCCTCATGGATGTCTTTGAAATATAGGTGGTACTTTATATCTACCCAAAGAACCTACATTTCCACTTTGTTAAGGATGAAAATTTGCTGTTTGTCTCAGCAATCAGTCTTTTGGTACTGGATTGTGGTGATGGTTATGACCCCATACAATCACAGTGTTATCATACAAGGGAGTAAAATTGATTATAAAATTTATGATACCCAGGATAAATTAGTATAGTTAGCAATAACTACAGTTTCAAGAACAGCTTAACTATGACAAATTATGGTACTTTTACCCTGATATCTTTAAGCACAGGAGCAGATTACAAAGTTATATAATACTCAACATATACTATGTACTCATATGCAGTGATTTTCCCCTTAGTAGAATGGTTTTACCCTGTTGTCAGGGGGGTGCAGTCTAAGCCTGTTAGGGGACAAGATAAAGTGATATATGCACTCAAATACAGTAGAATCAAGGATGGAGGTTAAAGGATGATCACTTGAGTTTTGAGCAGCTGGAGGTCACAGGAGGGAAAAATGAACACGAAAACAAAGGAGTATTGGAGTGGGTCAGAAAGGAAAGATACAATGTTTACTCACATGAAAGTATCATAAATCCAAGAGGCAGTTCAAGGAAAGAGAGAAAGAGTATCAGTAGAAGAAAACAAAAACGAAAGTTAAGAAACTTAAATGGTGGTAAAGAGAAAAAAAGAGAAGAAAGAAAGAAGAGACCACTTAAAAGATAAAACTCCAAAGAAAAATAACCACAAAGTACAAGACAAAGCCCAACCAGGCAGGAAAATGATAGCCAAACAGACAAACAAGGGAGAATAAAAGTTGTAAAATTATTCTAGTGTTCGCAGTTCTATGGTAGTGTCCAAGATAGATCCCACAAGTGTGCTGTGTACTCTAACCATCTTTGCCAGGAGACTTATGCTTGGTATGGAGCTGATATTCACCCCTAGATGTGGGGGCTGTGATTGGTCTTCTGCTAGTGGATTTCTCCAAAGAGCATTGATATCAAATGGTGGACCTGTCCACTTCTGTTCTGCTTGTCTGTGTGCCAATGCTCAGTGCTGGTCACCTAACTTGCCAACTTGTGTCTCCTCACTACTGCATCAGAATATCCCATGTTGCTGGTCTTGCATAAGCCTGCATGTGTACCCACACAGGTGCCTAGGAGTAGTCCAGTCTCACTGGTTTCTGTCCCCACTGTTAGCATGTGTACACCTGCACCTAGACCCTGACCTAGCCTGGCTTCTCTCCTCGTTGATGAATGTTTAGTGTCACAGTATTTTTATTTACTCTGTAGACAGCAAGGAACCACTAAGAATTGTGGTGCAACAATATAACAGAAAGAACTTTTATTTATTAATTCAATCAATTCTTGCAGAATGCTTAATTTAGATATAGTGATGCACACTCTGAGCTACAGGAGTTAAGAAGGTATGAAAATTGGATTGGAAGGGGGAAATAGTAATGTCAGAAACATATAGTAGAGATTATTAAAATAGTCTTAGAAAATTATATTGGTGATGCAAAAAGATAATGATAAAAACCTCAATTAAAAGAGTATAAATAGGAAAATGAAAGAAAAAGAGGCTACAATAGAGAATTAGGAATCAAATTTAGCAGAACTGATCAACTATTGACTGTAAGGGAAGACAGAAAAGGAATAAGAAGGATGGATGTTTTCTAATTAAACTACTGAAAGCACAGTGGTATACTATGGGAGTGTGCAAGAAAGACATAGAGATAGGGAGACAGTAAGGAAAGAGAGAGGTTAGGAAATTAAGGAAGAAAGGAGAAAGTTTTGGAAAAAGCATTAGTCATTTCCATTCTTGATGAAAGAGGAAGCCCCCTTGGGCTTGATATTCAACTGTCTATGCTTGCATGTCCAGAGTTATTCAACTTCAACATGATTGACATTTTGGTTCCTATGTGCGGAGGATGTTGAGATGAAGGTAGAGAATACTTTTCTGTGAACTGTAACACCATCCCTGGCCTATAACCAGTAGATGATTGTAACACATCTCAAGTCATAACAATCAAAAGTAACTTTAGATATTGTCAAATATTCCTTAGGAAAAAATCAGCCCCAGTTAAGAAACATTGTTTTATTTCCATATTAATTGTTGAAAATTTTAAAAACTTTAATACTAGTTGACAAATAACCACTTCAAGCCTCCCAAGTCCATCACTCCTGCTGTGGCTTCCCAATATCTCTCCTGGTTCTGCTCACGATCAAATGTTGGCAAACACATAAGCAGGCTTCAAGCATCTTATTCCAGTTCCATAGAACCATGGCTAATCTATGTAATAAGTTTTCTTGATACATTTTTGTCAATATTTTATTATCATTTTAATAATCCTTAAAACAAATCATGTTATATCATCCTTTAGCTCCACCTATGAATCCTGTTTCTCACATTTTACTCCACCCAAAAAAAGACCTTCTCTTCCTTTAGTGTCTCCCAGATATTTATAGAGGATTGTGTAGTCTATTCTCTATGCCTCCTCATCAAGTGTGCTTGGAGAAGCATAGCTCTCTAATCCTTCCTTGCCAATCAGACCCTCCCACTTCATAAATTATGTCTGCAGCTTCTCTCTGACTTCCGTGCCTGTGTCTTCATCATTTAGAGCTTCTGATGGCCTCACATTAATTCAGATGTCCTAGATGCCATCTCATTAAAGTCATTTCATTCCACAACACAGTGTCTCTCAGAACACTTCTGGAAATGAGACTTTCAGTTATATTACCATATTGCAAAACCATATGTAATATGAGAAAAGCTCATTCTCACACACTGTCTGTTACCCAATCCCATAGAGAACTTCACGTTCACATGTCTGGGGCCAAAAATAATATACTATGGTGGACACTAGTAACATTTCCAGTAAGTATTCCCAAACTGACCAGAGAAGAACTATCTTTCCTTATAGTACTCCCCTAAGAAGTGAACAATAATTATTTTCCCTCTCCATCTTCCACTTGTTGTATAGGCCCCATCTTGGATACACCACTATTCCTAACATAGTTTTCTTCTAACTATTTGTAATGTAAATACTTTTCTCTTCATGAATTATTTTATGCTTGAATTTGGTTAAGTGTTTTCTACTTCAGAGTTCATGTTAGTTTCATTTAAACTATAATGACAAGAATATAATATGTATAATAGTCTTTGTAGACCAACAGTAAAAACTTAATTTTTATGCATATTAGTCTTCAAAGATAAGGAGAAGGAAGCTATGCTTCTCACTGATATTACGTATCATGAATACAGCAAAAAAAGTAGGTTAAGGTTTGGTTCTGATAGTCAAAATGTCTTAGTGGTCCAGTAATCACTGGTTCTTGTTTGAAACAATGGAATATGAAGGTACAATAAACTTCAAAGTATTAAAAAATCCATGACAATGCTCCCAAGTAAAGAAATTAATAGCTTGATGAAGTCATAAAAATTATGACTATGAGCAGCATGTAGTAACAGAAAAATGCTAGAAAATAATTTAAAGTGAGGAAAAAAGGACAGAAAAATGTACGACTGTACATTTGAATGTGGTTTAGAGGCCGATGTCAAAATACACCCAGTAATGTTAGTTTTGTAGCATTAGAATTATACATGGTATTTTTGTTTAGCTGTCCAATATCAAATCATTCTTATGTTATTGTAATTATAAATATATGCTTAACTTGATAACTAAAAATAAATAAATATAGATAAGAATCTCATAAATATAGTCAAGGAATACTTATAGAACTTTACCTAATGCCAAGTACTCTACTCTACATCAAATCACAAAGAAGAATGATCAGAATAGCCTGTCAAGAGTAAAAAGTTTTATCTCTGAGGATCTTGAAATGTCTATTTAGATGGTTTTGATTTAGTTTAATGCACTAGATAACTTCTGACATTACACCTAGATCTTTGGGGCTTCAATTCATTGGTAACATATAAACATAACAGACTACTTTAGAAGAACATAAAAGTTCTTTACTTCTCAGAGATGGTCAGAAGCTTGAAATCAGTCAATGATATATCAAATTCTTTTCCATCTTTTTATCTAAAAAATTATGAAAGTTGGAATATGTGTTTTATAACCTATCCAGCTATGATCTACAAATATTTTTTGACCTAAAAGAGTAAAAGAACATGGGAGACCAAAGTTCCTGAAAATAATCACAAATGAAATTGAACTACATAGAACATTTTGTGTAATTTGAGAGTGAGAATACCTCCACTAAGAAGTTGGAATTTCCATGAATATATGTGAGTGTAAGGTCAGTGTTCTAGTTGATGTGAACTGGAGTAATTAATAATACCATGAGGTGAGAAAGTCCATTTGGTATCTACTAAACTTTGTGGCTGATCTTGCTGATTTCTTCAAGTCTCTAAGTCTGGAAGACCTTACAGAAGTATTCAATTATACAATGTAATAGCAAGGATAACCATCAGTTTTTTT
>NW_004955475.1:6746899-6773172 GCF_000276665.1 Chinchilla lanigera
GCCCATCTAGCCTTTGTATAGATGTCTAACACTAATCTCCATTTGATACAATTTTTGGTTTAATCATCTGTTTCACTCTCTATTCTTTGTGTTTCTCATATATAAAAATATGCCTTATTTTAAATAGTGTGCCACAGATGAGTTCAGTAAACACCTGCTAAATAAGAGAGAAATATATATATTCATAAGAGGAGTTTAATTTTTATCTTTATTCCCCATTCTTGGTTAAAGTAGCAGAAAATATTTTTCCTACAGAAGTGATTCTCAAACTTCACAGTAAATCAGAGTACCTGGAAGTAATTATTAAATCTGCAGGTTCCTGAGCCCTTAAGATGTGGGCCAGGAAACTTGAATCTGAGGCTCTTACTCCTAACAATTGATGGATTTTAATTCTCATTGTCTCTCCTCATTCTATTCAAAAAGATATATGGCATCAAAGATCTGTCAAAATATTTCTCTTTTTCCGATTTGACTAAATTAAAGTGGGGGTGGAATAATCTTGGAAATGGAGCTAATCATAAAATTTATACATGAATTAACCATTATGTGTCAGAGAATTTATTCATACAATGAATCTTTCACCTATTTCCTGGAGAAGACAGCCTGAGCAAATTTTTCATCTCCAGAGAACTGAAAGTTTCCAGAGCATGAACAAGCAAAAGCAATCATCATATCCATTATACATTATTATATGGGGAAATTGAGGCACTGAATGAGAGAGTAATTTGACTAAATTTGCAGAGTCTCAGTGGTAAAGTCATTAATAAAATCCAGGATTCCTAACTCCTAAACAAGGGTAATTTCCACTACAAAAATGAAAAAGCCTCTAATTGTGAGTTCTGAGGCATAACATCACATTATATTGAAATTTTTAAGGTGATGTATGAGTAAGGAAAACATTATGCCACTTCTCAGACCACATCACACAAGGGAGAAGGCAACTGTTTTACAGAAGTAGCTTATTGTACTGAAAGTGGCTTTGGCACTGGCTCATAGAGAACTAGGCTCAAATGTCATGTCAAATGTTATGGCTATGTAAACTGCACAAGTTACTTAAGCTTTCTGAGCCGTCATTTCTTTCTTTATAAAGGGTTCTAATGACTTCCTCTCAGTGTCATTGTAAAGAGTACAGAAGATTATGATTATAGGAAGTCCAGTATAGTTGAATAGAGGAAAATTTGCACCAGTAGTGCTCAGCAAAGATTCACTGAAGCCATAGGTATCCTGCAGTGTGGGAAGGTCTTGCACTCTCAGTGAAAAACATAATTAGAAAGATGATATAGCTGGATAAAACATAACAACTGGAGCATTGGAGAAGGGAAGTAAGGACAATATGACTCTTCCATACCACTTCAGCCTCTGCCCCTTTCGGGAGCAGCCTTTATGACAGCATCCCGAGCAGTCAGGGAATGAACAAAAGACCATTGTGGAGTCTGGGATTATGATGGGTCAGACTCTACATATACAAGCTCTTTCTCCTCAACATGTCTCCCCAAACTCCAAGAAATGTAGCAGCCTAGTGACATCCTCACCACCCCAGAAAGAAAGAGGATAAATGGGTGAATGTGAAGTCCCATGGGGATTCACTCCCTTCCATGGATTCTGAAGATTCCTGTTTGAGTGAACCACATGCTGATACATGTGGTTCCATGCCAATGAGGTAATACTTTGACCACCACCTACAGAGACTCTGCCAAAATGTAAATGTGTTGGAAGACAGCTGAGTTGCCTTCATGAAGCATGGGTGCAACTCAACTCAGTGATCTCTGCCTGTGAGTAAACATGCCTGGAGATTCAGCCATGATGCATTCTAACTCATTCTGACTAAAAAACCCCTAAGAGAATCTAACATCTGACTTTTATCAACTACTAATATTCCCCGTCTACCTCCTCTCTAAAGACTTACACTCTTCTTTCACCCATCCCTCAATCTCTTCCCTCCAATCTTCCTCTACATCTTAGAATAACTTCTGATAACAATTGAATGCAGGCTGCACAGAGTATTGATAATGGTTGAAAATGTAAGACCGAGATATATCATATATAAATGACGTATGATTGGACCTGTTTATGCTGTTATCACCAGATAGTTATCCTGCCAAAACACAGGGATAGAGTTCAAATCATTTATATTTAATAGCTGAAGGAGTAAATATTAGCTCTGGATAAGTGAAGCTAAAAACAGGTTACAGAAAGGCAGTGTGTTAATAAGAAGAATTCCATGCCAGTTACAAATTCTCCTCGTTTTATTTGACTTCAACCTTCAGCATCAAAAGATAAAGAAAATCTTGGAGGGGGATAAAAATTATATAAACACAGGAATATAGGAAAACGAAACAACAAAAGACCTCTGAGATCCACTATCTCGCCTAAGGAAGATCCAGGTGTCACCAATGGAGTGAAAAGAAAATACACCAAAGCAGAGTTCTATGAATTGACTAAAAGAGTTACAGAAACTAGGTGAGTTCAAAGAAGCGATTACCCAAAAGTTTACAGAATTTTTATACAAATGATCCCTGTGACTTTGGAGAAGCAAAAATATGGAAGAGTTGGCCAATATGGTTAAAAACATGAATGATATATTAGCAAAGACATACAATCCACAAAAAGGCACCAGACATGAAATAACAGGTATAAAAATATGAATAACATTCATAAATTTCAGAAGTGACCAAGGTGAATAAAGCATTTCTGAAATTGAGGACAAAATAATAAACTATGATGAATTACTCAGAGAAGCCTAAAACAATAAGTACAAGGAAAATTCATCCAAAAACTACAAGATGGCACTAAAATTATAAACCTAATATTAATTGGAATTAGAAGAAAGTAGATGATATCACACAAGGGTTAATAAATTTGTTTAGTAATACAGTAACCATAATGAAATAAAGAAGCTTTTGAAGACACGTTATAATTAAAATTCCAGATGTCCAACAAAAAAATCAAAAATTTAAAAGTGATCAGAGAAAAACAAATAATTACATATAAAGGTAAACTCACTAAAACTGCAGAAGAATTCTCAAGACAAACTTTGAAAACCACAAGAGCTTGGAGTGGGGCATTTCAAAACCTAGAAGCAAATAACTTCCACCTATATTAATATATCTGGAAAAATATTTCTTCAAAATAGATGGGCACATAAATTAATTTAAATAAAAATGGGCACCTGAAATGAATATATACGTTGCACAAGAAGTAAAAATGGTCAATAAACACAAAAAATGTTCAACATCAGTGGCTATTAGAGAAATGCAAATTAAAACATCACCAAGATTTTATCTTATACTGGAAAGAATGGCAATCATCAAGAAATCAAATAATAGGAAACACTGGCATCACTGCAGTATAAATGGAGCCTTCCTTCATCATTGACAAGAATGATAACTAGTAAAACTTTATGGAAATCAGTTTAGAGATTTCTGAAAGAAGTAGAAATAAAATAGAATAAAATTGGAAATTGCATTTGACCTAGATATTGACTTTCTAGATATCTTTCCAAAAGAGCTAAAGACATCATATTACAGTGATAAGTACATATCAATATTTATAGCAGCAAAATTATAGTAGCTAAATCCTTGAAAATCACTATGTCTATCAACAGATGAATTGACTAACAATCTGTGGTACCTATATGTAAAGGAATACTACTCAGCTATAAAGAAGTATGATTTCAAGAAATTTATAGAAAAATGGATATACTTGCAAAATATAATATTACTTGAAATGAATCAGACACACAATTTTAAATACCATATGGTATGTTTCATTTGATCTAGGCAAAGTACAGATAAGGAGCAAAATAAAGTATCGATGTCTCAAAATCAGAGACCCAGGACAACGAGGCCTTGGGTATGTGGGAGCATGCACACCTTTGGTGAGTGGAGTGACCAGAACACTGAGACACACAACCGCTGGCCATGGGCACATAGGTGCACACATGCCTTTAGAGGTTGGAGTTATCAGCAAAAGCAACAGCAAGTATATGGTAAAAGTTTGATTTTTTATATAACTTTAGAGTTTACTGTTGTGATCAGAGGTAGCAGGTTACCATAATTTGTCAGTAGTTAAACTGTACTTGAAACTATTATTATTACTAACTGTACAACTTTAAACATGATGTCATACATGTTATAATAAGTTTATCTCCCCTGCATGATAAAATTGTGATTGTATGGGGTCATAATCATGTTCAAAGCCCCAAACCAAATGAATAGGTTCTGAGCCCAGTAGTAACAGTATCCTTTAGAAATTGGGAAGGTAGTTTCTTGGGATAGCTATAAAGAACCACCTAAATTTAGAGAACATAACTGAATCACAGATATCTCCCAAGGAAGCATCAATGGTAATGATAAAGCTATCCATCATCAGAAATCAGCAAAACTTAACATAGAAAACAAAATAAAATTAAAAAGAGAAAATAAAAAATGAGAAGGTACAGAAGAAAATTCAACCACAGGCCCCCAGGCCACCAAGGACAAACACAAAAAGACAGAAGAATTGGTAAGTCAAACACTGGGACTCTGAAATCATAGCAACAGAAGTGCAAAAACAAGTGGAAAAGGGTATAAAAAATAACCTCAGGCACAAAAAGGAAATGATGCTTAAAATTAAAGATATTAAAGAAGACACAGATGAAGGAATAGATGAGCTTAGAAAAATGATGGAAACAAAAAATTCACCAAATAGAAAAGAACTGGAATCCATAAAACACATCCAAATTGAAATCCAGGAGACGAACATCTTCACTGAAATTATATGCAATAAATTGAATGAAGGAGAAGACAGAATATCAGATATTGAAAGCATAATTGCAGTGAATGATCATGAAAAGAAAGATATCTTAAAAATAGCAAGAGAGAGTGAAAAATGAATTCAAAACTGCAAGATGAAACAAAAAAGAATAACATAACATTGATTGGGATCAATAAGAAAGCTGGAAACAGCACAAATGTAACAAAAAAAAAACTCTTACTAGAAATAATTGCAGAAAACTGCCCTATGTAGCTAAAGAATTTGACATACAAATAAATGAAGTATATGGAAACCCAAAAGCCATGGTCAAAATAAAACTATACCTAGACATATAAAAATCAAGACTCCAGAAAATCAGCACTAAAACGGAATGTTAAAAGCATCTAGGGAAAAGAAACAAATTAATTATAAAGGAAAATCCATCAGAATCACAGCACACTCCTTAACACAAACTATCAAATTAAGAACAGCCTACAGTGAATTATTTCAAGCCCTAAAAGAAAACAGCCTTCAACCCAGATTGATATACCTGCAATGGTACATTTCAAAATTGATGGAGAAATAAATACTTCTATTACAAAGAACAACTTAAAAAATTCATGACCACCAAACCAACCCTACGAAGAGTACTGAAAGGTATTCTACACAGAGATTAAACAAACAAAACTATAGTTGCAAGAACAACAACAGAAAGAAACCACCAGGCAGGGCAAACAATTCAACAGAGCAGAAAAGCAGGGAACCAACAGCAGGAAAAATCCATAACAAAGATAAACCAATACATATCCATTACAAATATCAATGTAAATGGCCTCAATGCACCAATGAAAAGAATCATATGGGCAGAATGGTCGGGAAAAAAAGTCCAAAAATATGCTGTATACCAGAAACACATTTAACTGAATAACAAATTCATTGACTGAAAGTCAAAGGATGGAAAACAACCTTTCAAGAAACAGAAACCCAGAAAAAAGCAGGGCTAGCTATTATGTTTGTGGACAATGTGAACTTCAAACCAAGAATGATCAAAAGAGATAAAGAAGATTCCTACATACTTGTTGGGGGAAAACTTGAAGAGGAAGAGATAATAATTAAAAATATGTATTCACCAAATACAGGAGCACTCAACTGTATAAGACAATTATTAATAGACACCAAAAAACGATAAGCAATAACACAATTGTAATGAGTGACCTTGATACCTCAATGTCACAAAGAGATAGATCATCTGGACAAATAACCAGCAAAAAAAATCAGGCCTGAAAGAAACCTGTGAACAAATGGCCTTACTGGATGTTTTCAAAGTGCTCACTCAATGTCATCAGAATATGCATACTTTTCAGTAGCAAATGAGACATTCTCTAAAAGACCATGTATTAACTCACAGAACATGCTTCTATAATTGCAAAAGAATTGAAATTATCTCATGCATACTATCTGACCATAGTGCAATGAAATTGTAAATTAAGAACAAAATATGTGACAAAAACATCATAAGTGCATGGAGATTAAATAACACCTTCCTAAACAACCTGTGGGTCAAAGATGAAATGAATGAATACATTAAACAATATCTACAAATAAATGAGAATGAAGATAAAACATACCAGAATTTATGGTACACAATGAAAGCAATCTTATGAGGGAAATATATAGGCTAGAATTCTCACATCAGGAAAACTAAATGATGCAAATAACCTAATGTTGCACCTCAAACTTCTGTAAAAAGAAGACCAAGACCAACCTAAGGACCACACAAAGGAGGAAATTATAAAGATCAGAGTAAAAATTGATGGAAAAGACACTAAGAAAATAACACAAGGAATTACTGAATTTAAAAGTTGACTTTTTGATAGAATAAATAAAATTGATAAACCTTTAGAAAATCTTATCAATAACAGGAAAGCAAAGACTCAAATTCACACACTGAGGAGAGAAAGGTTGAGATCATTACAGATCCTGTAGAAATTCAAAAGATCATGAATACCTATTTTGAAAATCTTGCCTCTCATAGGATGGAAAACAAAATTAATGGACAGATTCTTAGATACATATGAATTACCAAAGCTGAATTAAGAAGATATAAATATTCTGAATAATCTAATGTCAGTCAATGAAATTGAAAGTATAATTAAAACATTGCCAACAAAGAAAAGCCCATATCTTGATGGATTCACTGCTGAAAGCTACAAGAAATTCATTGCCAATATTCTACAAGAAAACTCTATAAGAAAATTCAATGCCAATATTCTTCAAACCCATTAATGAAATTGAAAAGGAAGCAATACTCCCTAATTTAATCCTGGAGGCAAGTATGAACTGGATACCATAACCAGAGAAAGACCCAAACAAAAAATAATGCTATAGGCCAATATCCCTAATGAACATATATGCAAAAGTTCTCAATAAGATACTAGCAAACAGAGTTTAGCAAATCATCAAGAAGATTATACTCCATAACCAAGTTGATTCATTCCAGGAATTCAGGGTTGGTTCAACATATGCAAATCAATAAATGCAATACATCATATCTACTGAGCCAAAGACAAAATTCACACAATCATCTCAACAGATGCAGAAAGTTTCTGACAAAGTCCAACACTCAATCATTATTTAAAGAAAACCTTACAGAAAATCAGAATAGTCTTCATCTCAATCTGATAAAAGCCATATATGACAAACCAGTAGCCAAAATCATAATAAATGGAAAAAAACTTGAAAGCTTTCACTCTAGAATCAGAAAGAAGACAAGGATAGATACTGTCACCACTCTTATTCAATATACTTCTCGAAGCATTAATCAGTGCAATTAGACAAGAGAAAAAAATAAAAGTAATAAAGATAAAAAAGGAAGAATTTAAATTATCACTATTTGCAGATTACATGATACTTTACATAGAAGACATTAAAAGCTGCACTAAAACACTTGTAAATTTAACAAACAAATTTAGTAGTGTAGCTGGATACAAAGTCAACACTTAAAAATAAATAGCATTTCTCTTCACAAAGGAAACCACACAATTTTAAAGTAGCGTTCAAAAATTGAAATACTTAGGCATCAATCTAACAAAAAATGTAAGGGTTCTATACGTTGAAAACTACAGCACTCTGAAAAAGGAGATTAAAGAAGATAACAGAAAATGGAAAGATATCCCTTGATTATGGACATGAAGAATCAGCATAGCAAAAATAGCCATGCTCCCTAAACTGTTAACCAAATTTAATGGTGTCCCAATCAAAGTACTATTAGCATACCTGACACAATTAGAGAAAACATTCCTAAAATTTATTTGGAACCAGAAGAGACCTAGCATAGCCAAGCCAATTCTGTGAAACAAAGTTAAGGCAAGAAGCATAACAATCTTTGATTTGAAATGATACTACAAACATACTGTCATTAAATCAACATGGTACTGGCAAGTAAACAGACCTGAGGATCAGTGGAATAGATAAGAAGATGTGGAACAAAACTACAAACATACTCAGCTATGTTATCTTTCACAAAGGGACCAAACATGTGCACCAGAAGAAAGATAGTGTCTTTAATAAATGGTGGTGGCAAAATTGCTTTGTCAAATGCTGAAGAGTAAAAATAGATCCATGTCACTCACCATGCACTAAAGTCGAAATAGATCAAAGATTTAAATTTCAAATCTCCTCGAAGATAAAGTACATAGAAACTTAAAGACATAGTTATAGGCAGAGACTTCAAGAACAGAACACAAACTGCATAGGAAATATCTCAAATATCAACAACTGAGCTGCATTTTATTAAAAAGCTTTTACCCATCAAAAGAAATCGACTACAGAGTTAAACGACAACCCACAGAGTGGAAAAATTTTTAACCTAGTGTCCCTCAAATGCAGGATTTTATCTAGAACATATAAAGAATTGAAAAAATCTAAAACCCCATATTGGAAGACCAATCCAGAAATGGGCATCTGAGATGAATATGTACTTCTCAGAAGAAGAAATGCAAATAGTATATAAATATATGAAAAAAATGTTCATCATCATTGATAATTTGAGAGATGCAAATTAGAACAACACTGATATTTCATCTTAACCCCGAAAGAATGGCTATCATCAAGAAATCAATAAATAAAAATGCTAGAAGGGTTGTGGGGAAAAATAAATGCTTCTAAACTGTTGGTGGGAGTGTAGACTGTTGCAATCACTGTGGAAATCAGTGTGCAGTTTCCTCAGAAAACTAGGGTTTCAGGTTCCATTCAAGCCAGCTATTCCTCTTTTGGGTATTTCCCAGAAGAATTAAAAACATCATGCCACAGCAATATATAAGCACCCATATTTATAGCAGCACAAATTTAATAGCTAAATCTTGTAGTCAAACCAAATGAATGAATAAAAAGATGTGGTATTTTTATACAATGGAGTACTACCCAACTATAAAGAAGGATAAACTGGATACTTTTGTAGATTAATGGATGCAACTCCAGACCATACTCTTAAGTGAAATAAATCAGACTCACATGTGTAAACAGTATATTGTCTTCCTATTATGAGTATCTAAAATAGTAAGAAAGTTCCAAAATATACAATAGATATTGGGAAAAGGGAAGAAACTGTTGAAAAGGAAAAGCAAACTGGGTTGGGTGACAGGAGAAAAGACAGATGGAAAAAATATATATATATGTATGCACACACACAAGATAGATAAGATAGTTATACAACTAATTTCTATTAGTTCATTGAAGAGAAAAGATTGTGCTTATATTGTTTGATTGATTTTTCATGCCTATGTCTTGTAATATGAGCAACTACTTTGAAGATCACTATTTACAATCTATTAACCATTGTTACTCTCCTACTATCTTCTTTTGAAATTTTAAATGACTGTTTTTATTTGTTTCTCTTTGAAATAAAAAGAAAGATTGATGGAAAGTAACATGGTGTCTCAGTTACTTTTTTCTCATTGCTGAGACAAAATACCCAAAGCCCAGAATTAAGGAAAGAAAGGTTTATTTAGCTCACAGTTTGTGGGGTTTTCAGTCCATACTCAACTGGTTCCAAGGCAGTGTGGCTCATGGCAGCAAGGCAGCAATTCATGGTGGCAGAAGACAGTAAAATTAGCAACAGCAAAAAATGGAGGAGCAGAGGAAAGAGCAAGACTCTTTCTCTCCCTTATATTATATGCCAGCTACCCACCCCAGGGCAGGTGTAGCATTCACACCCATAATCCCAGCATTGGACAAGGAATCAATCAAAAGACCACCCCATGACCACGTGGATCTTTGAGGGGACATCTAGAAACAAACCATGACATTCTATCCCTGGCCCCCTAAAGACTCATGCACATTCCTTTATACAAAAGGCATTTTAGTCCATCTCTAAGAGTTGCCAAAGTCTTAACAGTTTCAACATTGCTGAAAATTCCAAGTCCCAAGTCTCCTCCAATATCTAAGACAAACAGTTGTGAGCCACTGCACAAATGAAAAGTTAAAAGCTTCTAACATTCAATGGCACAAGATAAACATTTTCATTTCAAAAGGTACAAACAGTGGAATACAAAGCATTGGGACCAAACCAAATCCAGCATCCAGCAGGAAAAACATTAAGTCCTACATTTCCATGTTTGGCATCTGACGCCATGTGTGGCACAGTATGAGCTCCAAAGGGCTTGCATGACTGCACTCCTATGGAACTTCTGGTGATTGTAGCTCCCATGGCTTCTCTCTTGAACCTGCTTTGCTCCCTCCTTGCAATTTTGCTTAGACCATCCTCATTCTTGGTTTCTTTCATTTCACACTCACAGCTTCATACACTGCCCTCTCAAGGGCACACTGCCTGACCTACCAGGCCTTTTGAAATCTAGGTAGAAGGCTTCTTAACCCAGAATTCGTGCATTCTGAGTGCATCTAAAACCAGTGCCATGTGGATGATGACAAAGTCCACTGACAGCTGAAACAGTAGCCAGGTTTCCCTCTCTCTTGGCTGTAGGGATTGAGTGCCTGGTTCACTGGGCACTCTGAATCCAATTTGAGAAACAACTTTCCTATGTTGAGGCCATTCTGGAACCTGGTGCATCCACTGCCACCACTCTGGAGCATGATAACCTGTAGCTTTCTTCTAAAAGCAGTCTTTCACCTTTGCAGATTTGAGGATGCAAAGTGTTGAGATTTCCTGTTTCTTTTGTCGCTCTCAGGCCATCTTTTTTATTTTCTTGTTCCTCTTCAGCAGTCAAGATCTCGTCAGCTCTATTCTCATACTCCACAGCTTTACTGGAGCTTCCCTTCTGGCCAAACTCACAATGTTTTAAATAATTTTGCTGGGCTCTTTTCTCTCGATTCTCAACATAAATCTGGCTAAAAACCCCCAACAATAGCAATGCCACAGCCTCAACATTTTACTGCCTTGAAATTTCTTTTGCCGGAATAATTAGTCTACCACCCGTAATCTAAACCTCAGGCAAATTCTCTGGACACAAGGAAAATGCAGATAAACTTTTTGTCAAGTCATAGCAGACATCATCTGGAGTCCAGCAACCAATGCAATCCTTCTTTCCACCAGAAACCTCCTGAGCCTGGCCTTTACAGGCAGGATTTCTATCAGCCTCTGGTCTTTAAGCTCTGACCAGAATCTCTCATACAGAACAGCTGAAGGTGTTCTAGTGCTTCTCTTTCAGGTCAAATCAAGCCTTTCCAAACTCTTCCCACAAGCCTTTCCCAAAGTCTCTTGAATCACATGGTCAGGTATAGTCACAGCAATGACCCCATTTCTCTGGTACCAAATTCTGTCTCAGTTACTTTTCTCTCATTGCTGAGACAAAATACCCAATGCCCAGAATTAGGGAAAGAAAGGTTTATTTAGCTCACAGTCTGTGGAGTCTTCAGTCCATACTCAGCTGGCTTCAAGGCAAAGAGGCACATGGCAGAAGGCAACAGTTCAGAGTGGTAAAAGACAGAAAAATCAGCAAGAACAAAAAAAGGAGAGGCAGCAGAAAGCAAGCCTCTTTCCTTCCCTTACATTTTATGAAAGCTACCCACCCCAGGGCAGATGTAGCACTCACACCCATAATCTCAGCATTGGACCATGAATCAATCAAAAATTCTAGAAGCCCACTCTATGACCACATGAGTCTTTGGGGGGACATCTGGACACAAACCATAATACATGGAGGTAGATATTTTGCAAATGGGAGTAGATCCAGGAGACTGAAGATTAGGGAAGTGTGGATGGAAAAAAAGTAAAAAGACTTTAGATGTGTCATGTGCATAGACAAATTTCCCACAATGCCCACAATGAATGTGAATATTATGCATCATAAATATGAACTAAAATAATAACCAATAATAATAATGACAATAATATTAAAATAGGGAAAAGGGATTCATAGATGAAAGGGATCATATGATTGGGGAGGTGAAGTGATTTAAAATGAATCAAGATGTATTGTGAATATGTACCTACTCCCTACAATGAATGTAAACTTTTTGTATAACAAAATTTTACTTATAAAATAACATCTTGAAAAGTTTATGTTTATAAAGCACCTAGCATATTTCTCAACACATTTAAGTACTCAATAAATGAAAGTTATTATTACATCCCCTTGACAGAAGTGTATTCTACCTATCCAAATCAAACAGAATATCAGTATGTTGGAGCCCTGGTACTTGAGGAAAGATGACCACTCTACCACTAACACTGTATTTTGTTTAGCAACAATTATACATTCAAAGAAATCTAAGCCCAAGCCAATATGCAGCTTTCTGCTACCAAAGAATACTCTTCCTTCTCAGAGAACTGGAAAGACTGAAGTCTTTGAAGAAAAATCTTTCTAACCCCCTGAATTAGCCTGTGGAAAAGAAGGTTAAGCAATGACATCATAACAAAATAACAGGGTAAATATTTAGGAACCAGTGATGTTCTTTACCACCAAGTCCTGAAAGAGGAAGAGAATCAGTAAGCACAATGAAAAGAACAGGGCAATTAGCTTATAAAACCTGGGCTTGAGATCTGGAGCTTCCTTATGAGCTGAGTACCATAGTTTTTTTAATTACTTTATCTCAAAGGGCCTTGGTTACCTCATCTTTCAAACATAAAGCCTGGACAATATAACAATAACAATAAATTACATCTTGACAGTGCTTTATGGATTACAGAACCTCTCATATAATGGTACCATCCACTCCTACATCTAACTTTGCATGAGTATACAAAGAAATGACACTAAGAATGGATAAAAGGAACAAAAACCAATGCAAGGAAAGCATTTGAAATGTAGATGTTTCTGAATTAATCAGAAGTAGGTGTAGAGTCTTTTCCTCACAAGATATTCATGAACAGAATAAAAATATTTAGAAAACCATACTCTAAGTTAAGTGGTAGACAAATCAACCCAAAGAGTTCCTTGTGGCTGACAATGCAGAATTCCACAATTCTTTAGTTTTAGGTGACAAATCTCAAGGTTTGAGAAGTGAGAGATGAGCCAGAGAATAAGTCCCTTTGCCAGTGTGCAAAAGCAAATAAACAGGCCAACCTGAGACATATTATTTCTTAAATCTTATAAAGTGTCACTCTCTGAGGTTAGGCCACCACCAGAGAAACTGTCACAAGATATTGACCATTGGGCCTTCCTCACATCTTAATTAGAAAAACTGTCTCATCTTTCAAGAGGAATGATCTCATCCTGAGAAAGCCTCTCTTTGCACTCCCTCTTTATCTTTCTCAACTGCTCCTCTGAACAATGCTGGCCAGGCCTGAGAAAGGAGAAGTGACAGCTGGAACAACTAGCAGAATTTTGAGCATCCAAACTAGGCCCGATCTTGGAGGACTGCTGTAGTAGACCCTTTCCTTTCATCCATTACCTGGGCTGGGAGAGCACATTGAGTATTTGAAAGACTGGAAACCCAAAATACAACCAAAAATCTAAGACTTATTTCATTTTCCCCAGTAACTGAACTGCTTTTAGTTTGTGTTTGCTCTGTTAAGAGACTTAGGGTAGCAAATAGGATAAATAAAAATGCATGTTCATGTTGGGCTTAGCATTCCTAAGAAAACTTTCAGTAGATTTTGCCAGAAGGACATTTCAGTGTGCCAGTTGGAGCTTGATATGGAACTTTAGGTTCAAGAAAAGAGATCTGAGTCTAACTCAGAGTGAAGTCTGCTTCACTCCTTAGCTTTTTCATTTGAAAATGTAAGTGCACATTTAAAAATCTCAGGATTAGTGGAGGGATTCCGTAGAACCATAAATGTAAATAAAGTTCCTAGTCTGGTACTCAAAAGGGGGTAAAAATAAACCATTCTTTTCCAAACTCCAAGAACCTAGCTAACTATTCTGCACAACTTTACAAAACAAAGACTGAGGCATGTGCTTGTTCCCTGGAGTTGTAGTCTCACATTCCTAATATTGTGTCTTCACAATAACAGATAGCTAGCAAGTATCAATAAGTATTGATGGGATAAATGATTGATTTAGATCCCATTCTTAACTTACTGTGTGACACTAGGCAAGTCACTTACCCTCTCTGGTCCTCAATTGTCCTATGTGTAAAATGATAGCAATAATCCCTGCTAAATGTACCCCATGAAATTGCTGATTGTAATGTATGTGGAAATTTTTTTGCTGTTCTATCAGAATTATTTGTTGTTACAGTTAAAGAGTTTATGCCAAAGGATTGTTTAGACTTTTGATATACTGGACTGGCTCAGGTTATAATGGAGAGAAGGGAGGAAAATTAGGAAAAGTTTATCAGTGGGAATCTGAAATTTATGTATCAGTTTCATTCAAAATCTAATATGAAAGCACAAACCTCATCAGGAAATAAGCACCTTGAAACAGAGATGTACCATCCACCTGCCTCCTGAGAGGTTTTATCCAAGGCTGAGAAACAGAGTAGCACAGGCACAATAGCATCTGTTTTCTAACCAGAAAACCTAGGTTCAAATCTAGGCTGTGTCTCATAACTTATGTGTGACTGTAGGCATGGAACTACATCTCTATTTCTCTACATGGAAATACAGGCAATATGAGTACCTAACTTATTGGTTCTTATGAGGTTTAAGAGTTACGATGTGAAAATATGTTTAGACTTGAATCAGGAAGAACAAATGCCAGAAATATAGTGTTTCCTATCATTAGTATTCTGTACTGATGTCATTGTTTCTGGAAGTGTGCTATGAGAATGATGACAACTTTTTTAGCTTCTGTTCTTCTGACTCCTGGAAGTTGTTTTTATAGTTTTGCTCAACAAAGGTCAGGTTCACCAACTCTTCCATGCTTTCTAAGGCATTGCCTATTTAAGGTTATAAACCAAAGAACTTTAAAACCAAACTACCAAATCTTTCCTGGCATTCCTCAGTCTCCTTTTCCTACAGTTCACATCAAACATAGTATTGTATACAACAACCAAAGCAACCCCACTGGGAACCTTTGAAACACCAATTAGTCCACTTTTGCAAGAAATTACACAGAATTTAATCAAACTCACACTCAGGAAACTACTCCACATCTTGCTGATATCATTCTTCCTTATCCTACTTTCCAAAGCTCTCTCTTTCTGCCTGTTATTAAAGAAACAAGTGTCATTCTCAAGCCAAATACAGAGCAAGGTGAAAGAGCAAAGAAGTAGAAAAAGGATAAAACAGTGCATCAAACCAGAGCTGGTTGGCAACTCTACACTGTAAAAAGATGATGCTCTATTTCAAAAAGTTCCTACATCAAACTTGACAGTAAACAATATCCCATAGTCCACAAAATAAAACTGAGATTACAGCCACATTATTATACAAAATTGTGCTTTAAAAATCATCTTGCTAATGCCTTCTCACATCAGTTAACAGGGAAACTGGGGCCCACTGAAGAAGTTCAAGGATTAAGCAACAGATTTGTAAGAGATACAGTATTAAGCATTTCATTTTCACTTACGGAGTCCTATTTTTGTGCAAGCACTGTGTTAGCTTTGTGATCTGTTTTACTTAATCTTTGAGACATCCCTGTGAGATAGGCACTACATAAAGAGACCAAATGATCTCCATTTTATAGACGACCAGCTAGATTCAAAGACAGTGACAGACATGTCTCAGGTTACCCAGTCATCATCCAAATGTTCTTCCCATAACTACATACTCTACACATTAATATCTCAATGAAGGAAAAATATTGACTTATGGAGCCTTTTTTTCATGAGTATTTAAAGAATCTAATCTACTAGATAGCCTCTGAAATCCACAGCTGCAAACTGGGCCACTAAATATGTTTGTCATTGAGGCCTGCCTTATCTGTACAAGTCCATCAGGCTGCCAGAACCATTTTGATAGGCAGCAAAACTCACGCACACTAGTCTGAAGGTTCTCACACTATAGTCCAAGGATCTCTTGCATTAGAATCACCTGGGATACTAACTGAGTATCCAAATGTCTGTTCACAGTTCAGACCTACTAAATTAGAATTTTCTTGAAACTGGAGGTGAGAAGAGAGAGATGTAAAATCTGTGTGTTTAACAAGTATGTCAAGCATTAGAATGAAAACTAAAGTATGAGATCTGTTACCTTAAGACCATAATTCCTGTTACATTTCCCAAGCAGTGTCTGTGACCACCAAATGGCAATTTAAGCATTAATTGATGTGTGAAATATTTACTGATATCATAACCAGGACTCTGCAAGGTAAAGAAGACATGGTACATTCGTTGAAGATTTTCATGGCCTGTATAAAGTAGACAATGACAATAGAGTCAGATATGTGTGTATCTGACTTACAAAGTGCTCTACCTCCACACAGATGGGATTAAGGAAAATTTTCTGGAGGACAATATTTGAGATTTTCTTAAAGAATGCATAGCAGAGAAATAAGAGATAGAGACAGGGTCTCTGGGTAAGGTATAGGTACAAAATTCTAAATTTGTTAGTCTGATCTGATAATGTATTGTCCTTGACACAACAACAGTAGCTGACTGCTATCATTTGCACTATTACAAGTTAGACACTCAGAAAGAGTACTTATCAAGTTGAAAGTCAGGATACCTGGGTTGCATCCTTGGCTCTTTCGCTTTAATAGTATTTAATGGTGGGAACATGTTCCTGTCTCTGGTCCTCAGTTTTCACATCTGTAAGAAAGAAACTAATTCCTTTACTCAACAAATATATACTGATCACTTATTATGTATCAGACACTCTGCTTGATACTAGAGAGACAATAACAAACAATGAATATCTGCCATTGTTACATTAATAAAATATGATTATTTTGATAGAGAGGTAACAGGAGTAAGTTGTAGTAGATAGAACAGTACCAGTTTAATCATCAACTGAGAAAAATGAATATGAAAAACAAAAAGTTATGACTATACAAATGAAAGTAGTTGGTAGGCATAACTATTAAACAAAAAAGAAGAGTTGAATTAGCACATATTTCAACATTTAAACCAATGGACTTTATATATGTCCCTTCTCTACCTCCTGGGTAATCTACACCTTCAGTGAATTTTGTCCAAATTTTCTGTTAGTAAGCCTTTCAAATACATTTTTTCAAACTATGCACCTCCTTTCCATCCCCCACCTCACATTCACCCCTTATACACACACTTTAAAGAAGTCTTGACAGCATGGGAGCTGTCTGGAGAAAATAGATATTAGCTCCTGATGATGCACCAAGCACACCGTCTTTTAAATCAAATCCTGATGCTCCTGGGAAAAATTCTTTCCTCTCTTTGAATATCAGTACCACTATCCATAAATGGGGACTGGGCTCTACCAAATGATGACATATGTGCTTTACACCACTGTTATCTGGTGAAGACTACTTTACTTTTTCTGTCACAATGAATGCCTAGTGGTGCTACCTGAATGTATAAGAAGATGAGGTAAATATCTCTCTGCTGTCTGGGAGTCGTATTTGTTAAGGGTTGGGCTGTTCCTGGCAACCTTCAGAAAAGCCAGACTATTGACATTGATTATTTTGTGAGCCTTACACCAGAGAAAGCTCCTCACAGCAAGCTCAGAAAAGAGAAGAGAGTAGGAGGCCTACCATTGGGCTGGTCCTCCAGATTCTAGGCCATCAAAGATCAGGTATTTGGGCTTATCACAAAACATCATGGAGCTATGACAAATAAGTCTAGCAAGGCTGAGTTTGCATATCAGGAACCCAAGAGTACAGAGGAATGAAAACCATTGAATAGTTGGTCCTCACTCTGTACTAAGTGCTTCACAGAAACCCAGGTATGAGCATCCTATTTCATAAACCAGATTTGGAAGGAATTTATATATTCATTTATTCAATCGTTATGTATTCATCATTTGTTTTGGGCTAGGCACTGTTTATAGTGCTGAAAATATAGCAGTGAATGAATCAGAAAAGTTCCCACTCTCATAAACATACAACAGAAACAGAAAATAAATAACTAATGCATAAACAGATAATAAAATGTCAAATAGCAATAAACACTGTGGATAAAACAATGAAGTAATGAGCATGAAGTAATAGGATAGAGGCCTGGGTGGACTGGATAGTCTGGTTAGGAAAAGTATTTCTAAGGGGAAAATGTAGAGTTGAGATCTGAACTTAGAAGAGAAAGCCAGTTGTGTTAAGGGTTCCAGAAAGGAGGGAGTAGGGCATGGCTTAAATGCAAAGAACCTAAGGTTGGAATAAGTTTGTTTTATTTTCAGAAGAGAAATAACACTGAGAGTGTGCACAGAGATCTGTCAGACAAAAGAAGAGCCATAGAAAATAAAATCAGGAAGGCCTAGGCTCTGCAGGCCTTTGTGGACTAGACCCTGGATTTTATTCCACAAACAATGAGAAGAATACAGTGTGATTTTTTAAACACCAAGTTTTTGAAGTCTGGATTCCATTTGCACAAAGTCACATACCAAAAAAATGGTAGAACTAGAATTCAAACTCATGCCTGTCTGCATTCAAATATTGCCATGCCTTGGCTCACAGATCCATTGCTTTTACCCAGCGGAGGACTGCCAAACAGAAAGATTATTAGAACATTAGAGGTGATAACCTAGCCAACTAGGTAGAAAAGATTTCTCTTATAGTGTATTTGTTTTTGTATGTATGTGGCATGAGGTAAAAGGAGATTCAGAATATAAAAAAGGGCTGATGAGATTAAGATGGGTACAAAGGTCAATTTAAGAGGCAATAATCATCTTTCAGAATCCAACTCTAAAACCTCAAGTTACTTGACCTTAGGACAATCCCTTAGGTCTCTCTGGCCTTCAGGTTACTATGAGCCTCGGTTAGATAGAAATCATAATGCTAACTTATATGTCAGCATATTCCATAAGAAATTATACAATAAAAAATTCCAGTGCAGAGCTTTACACACCATAATCATAAAGTGGGTGTTAGGTACATTGATTTAGAAATATTTAGGACATCACATATGATACTGAAAAAGGAAGTGCATATCAACAAATGCACTTCCATTTGCAGAGCCAGTCAGACCTACCTTCTTGCAGGTAAGATTTTTAACACTCATCTTACTAATAAGGCCAAGGAACTAGGTACAGGAGTAGGGCTTCCTTGCTTTGAGTATGAGTTTCTCCCAGGCCATTTCTATGCATGTTAAAAGACCTACATGGAATAGATATCTATTCTTTGGAGACAAAATACACAAAGAGACCGGATGTGGTATAAAAACTTGAATTATAATCCAGGCTATAGTAACCATGAGTAAAAAGAGTTGTTATTTCCAGAGTATCTACTATGTACTAGATACTATTCATCATCATAATCATCATTATTCTTGCTGCTGTTATCATTATTACATTTAATCCTTATAATAGCTTATGAGGAAGTAAGGAAGAAAAGTACCAAAAATAATGTGATTTTCCCAAATTCATTCATGTAGCATGTCACAGAGCTGGAGTTTGAACTCTATTCTTTCTGGCTCAGAAATCCATGGTGTTTATATATGGACCACACTACACTCTTCTGCTCTCTGGCCTTCTCAGTGCGTTTTCATAGGCAAGTAATTTCATCTCTCTGAATATCAGTTTTCCGATCTCTAAACTGGTAGCAGTAATTCATGTCTCACAAGATTATTATGAAGACTGGAAAGAACATGTGTTAATTTCTTCAGCACAGTAGATACTCAAACATTTAGCCACATTATTACTCTATTATTAAACCGTAACTATATCATTTGAACAGGTATAATCACTGTCTTTTCCTTTCTTACAATGCTAGAAAAAATAACTTACCAGAATCTTCTAATTCCCACTCATCCTTTTTGGATAGGAGATTTCAAGGTTATCTCAGGATCATCTGGAAAGCCCAGCAGCAATTCCTGGAAAATTTAGAGTTGGAGCAAGGAAGAGCCAACACCCTGCCTAGCAAAGTAGGTCATGGTGAAGGCTGAGAAGTGTGAGCCTGGGCATGGATTGCAAACTGGCTATGGGTTTCCCTATCACATGAGGATTACTCTAAAAATACAACACTCATTGCAGCACAGAATCAACACGAAGAAAAACGAGCTTTCTCCCAAATTCATCACAGGATTCCTGGAAGAACAAGCGATTGGTAGAGAGAAACTACTCACCAAATGGTTGCCTATTATCCAACAGTTCACGAGAGATCTGTACTACATGGCATGATACTGGGATGAATATGCCAAGGAAGACACTGTGACCTGGTCTGATACTTCTTCAAATGCACTGCTAAAAAAAGCACCCTGACGGGCAAGTGGTATCTGAACACATAAAAGCAGAGACTGAGGAGATTTAAGAGAACTATTCAAAATCGTCTGGGTCAAGCTTCCCCAGATATATCTGTCTCAGAATCATAGAGTTCCTTCAAGATCAGGGGATGTGGGAATTTTCAGTTTTAAGAGTATGAGTGTGTGTGAGGGGTGGCATTTGATAGTCTTTATTTTGATATTGGTGTGTTAGTCACCAGGAAATTTTTTAAACACACTTGGGAGAAAATTGCACTTGAAAATATATGTGGATGCTGTTAAAGTAGAACTTTAATTTTTTAAACATAACTTTGCTTTGATTAACAATGTCATTTGTACATATTTGTGAGGTACAGTGTGACATTTTGATTCATGTATATATTTTATAAAGATCAAATCGGGTAATTAGTAGTATATAAATTACTTAAAATTTTTATCATTTCTTTCTGAGTATGTAAAATATTTTCTTCTATTTTGTGCTATATAGTATGTTAGTTAACTGAATTCAACTTACTGTGTCTCAAAACATCAAAATTTATTCTTTTTCTTGAGCTGTAAACTTGTGCCCAATTAATTAATCTGTCCTCATCTTCTATCTTCCATCTTCTCTCCTCTCCCCATTTTCTTGTATTCACTACTTTACTCTCAAATTTTATTAGATCGAACTTTTATAGATTGCACATGAATGAGAATATCTGATGTTTGTGTTAGTGTGCCTAATTTATTTCACCTAACATAACATTTTCCAGTTCCACACATGTTGTCACAAAATGTGAGGAATTTACACTTTTTATACTACTATTCCATTTTGTGCATACACTCAAGTTTCTTTACCCATTCATTTGTTGATGAACACTTGGGTTATTTCCATATCCTGACTATTGTGAATTCAGCTTCTATAAGTACGGAAGTGTGGGTCTCCTTGATATCCTGATACCTTTTCTTTTGGGTATAAACAAAAGAGTTGTACAGTGAGATCATACGATAGACCTAATTTTATTTTAGAGAGGAAACCTCATACTATTTTCCATAATGAGTACACTAATTTACATTCCCACAGACAGTTGATAAATATTTTCTTTTACCCACACTCTTCTCAGCATTTGATACTTATATTCTTTTTAATGATAGCTATTCTTGGCTCTCATCAAGAAATCAAACAACAGCAAATGCTGGAGGGGCTATGAGGAAAAAGGAATCCTTCTCCACTCTTGGTGGGAGTGTAGACTGGTGCAACCACTGTAGAAATCAGTGTAGAGATTCCTGAAAAAACTAGGATTAGAGGTCCCCTTCCACCTAGCTATTCCCCTTCTGGGTATTGTCCCTGAACAATTAAAAATATCATACCATAGCAATATATGTGCACCCATGTTTATAGCAGCACAATTTGTAATATCTAAATCTGGGGAAAAAACCAAATGCCCGTCAACCAAACAATGAATAAAAAAAGATGTGTTATTTTTATACAACAGAGGACTACTCAGTCATAAATAAGGACAAACTCAGTTTTCATAGGTAAATGGATGGAACTCGAGATCACACTCATAAGTAAAATAAATCATTCCTACATGTGTAAACATCATATTGTCTCCCTAGTATAAGAAACAGAAAGAGTAAACAAGATCCTAAAGGTACAATAGATATTTTGGAAGGAAAAACCTACTGAAAAGGAAAGAACATTTGGGATGAGGGAAAGAAGAAAAGAAGGAAGGGAAAAGAAAATGTATATGCATATACAATAGCTAAGATAATTATACTACTAATTTCTATTAGTTCATTGAAAAGAACAATTTGTGGTTATACTGTTGAATCAATTTTTGTCTACCTACATCTTGTTATCTGAGAAACTACTTTTCAGATAATGATGTGCAATATATTAACCATTGTTAATTTCCTACTATCTTGTTTTGAAATTCTGTACCATTGTTTTTCTCTGGTTAAAATAAAAAATAATAGCCATTCTTTTCTAAAACATCTCAGTTAAACTGGATGGCCAATTAGTTTTAGGAGCCACTGAGGTATTCCTGTGATGTTTACTCCCGCCCAAAATTCAAGGAAACATCCTTATTTACAAGCATTCTTCTTAAGCAGAAGCCTAATATATGAAATACCTGTGAACATACAAATAGAGCAAAATGGAGATCACAAACAGTTTCTACATATATAAGAATTTTCTTTATGATTAAGGTAACATTTAATATGATTATAAAGAAGACAAAGCAATCTATTGAATGATGCTTGATTTGTAAATAATTTAAATGTTTTCATTTAAATAATCACTTGAATATATCACAACACACTAAAATAAATTCTGTTAGATTATAGACAAGAATATAAAAAACAAGAGTAAGATATGCAAGGAGAAGAATAAAGAGAAAAATATTACTGTCTTAGATTGAGCAAGTCTTTACAAGTAAGATCTAAACTCAGGAAGCAAAGTGTTTTTAAAAGGAAAAATTTTACTATATGAATATTAAAAAGATAATTTGAAAAGAAACAAAAGACTGGGAAGTCAACTTCCAATATCATTAAGAAAGAAAAGGTTAATACACACAATGTGCCAAAAGTCCCTGGGAATACAAAAGGTACATTCTCACAGTGTGTATATATCACTTTAATAATTAAAAACAAAAGTGAAAGAGGGCATCAACAAGTTGGCTGAATAGAAGTTTGCCTATTTTCCTCACATCAACAATAATTTGGCAACTATCAGTGGACAAAAGTGCCTTCATGGGAGCTTTGGGATCATGAATGAGCTGGCGAAATTTCAATAGAGTCCAAGATCCAGAAGAGAAAATTTTAGATGACAGGCCCACACCAAGATAGTAGTCTCACTGACCGTGATCCTAGCTATAAATCCATTCCACTCTAGACTTGGCTGTATCTTTATTTGGCCTAGATCCTGGTGCCTACACCATCCAACAAGGGACCGGGTAATAAGCACACCCATCTCTGCTTTGAGAAACCAGCCTGCTGACCTCAGTTCCAGTTTTGAATGCTAAAGCAGCCCATGACTTATCTCTAGCCTCCTCAGCTGTAGTCTGGAAGCAGTCGTGCCTACACAGAAACCAGTATGTCCCCAGAGACAGATCCACTAATTTCACTCCTGAAAAAGATCCAGAAACAATTGTACAACCCAATTACAGTCCTTCTCTGTCTGTTACAGTCCACTAGTTATCCTGTCTGCCCAAGGACATGCAAGGAGAAATGCAACAGGAGGCAAGTCTATTGACTTTGATCACACAGAGAATTCTAAACCATATCTGTATTTTGATTGCAACCTCTCCTAGAAACAGTCTGGGGCAGTTCTTCTTGCCTGGTGACTCACTGAGATATAACATCTGTCAGTATCCGTGGATGCAGGCCCACTTGCTACTAGCTTCAATTCAACACCCTTCAGCCACAGTACAAGGGCAGCCCTGTTCCACTGATATTTGCAACAAGCGTAGCCCAAAAATTAATAAGAAAGATATTAGCAAACATATTACAACAGCCTATTAGAAGAAAAAAGATACACCAGCAGTGCATGTCGGATTTATCCCTGGGATTCAAGAATCATTCACTAAACATAAATTGATAAACTTGATATACTAGATTAGCATAATAAAGGACAAAAATCTTGTGTTCAATAGGTGCAGGAAAAAGCATGGCAAAATTGAACATTATTTAATGATTAAAAATTCCTAATATATGGAAGGACAGTGCCACATCACAACAAAAGTTATTTGCCAAGCCCATTGATAGCAACAGCTCATTGATGAAAAGTTTAAATCTTTTCCTCTAAGTTGCAATACTTTTTAAGCACATTGAAATAGGAAGAAATTGTTCAAAAGAAAGGGAAACTAGGGTAGAGGGAGGCAGAAATGAAGGAAGGGAAAGAAAAAGTTTTAAAAAAAATCCGTACTATTTAGTGAAGTAAATTGAACACCCATGTTTAAATAGTATATTGTTTCTCTGGTGTGAAAAGCCGAAAGCATGAATAAGGAGCAAAATGTATACTAGATACTGAGAAATAGGAAGAAAATATTCAAATGTGAAAGGAAACAAAGGATGGGGAGGAGAAGGAAGAAGGGGAAAAGGAAAAAAGAGAATAGAAAGAAGAAAATGAGGAGAAGGAAGAAGGGGAAAAGGAAAAAAGAGAATAGAAAGAAGAAAATGGAAACAACGCTTTTGCAAAATAGGAGGGGAAAAGGGGTTGAAGGGAGGAGAAGGAGTTGGGGAAAAAAGAAGAATCAAGATATATCATGTACAGGTACAAACTGCCTGTGATGAATGTGATCATTATGTATACCTAAAATGTACCAATAAATTAATTAAGAAAAAAGGGTCAAACAATTTAGGTACATCTTACCCTGTAATGATTAAATTTCTTTTTTTAAACATAGTGATATATGAGAAGGAAGAATTTTTCAAAATGAATTCTAGAATAAAAATACTTTTAAAAATTATAAAAAAATAAAATATTTCCCCTAAGATCAGAAAAAGACCAGAATGTACCCTCTCATCAATTGCCAACATAGTTGTCCTAGCCAGAATAATTAATCAAAAAGAAATAAATAAAAGACATCAAAATAAGGAAAGAAGCAGAAAAAAAGTCCTTGTTTACAAATGACATGATTTCATATGTAGAAACTTAAATAACCATCAACTGAGGACCTATCAGATATATATGATGCAGTCAAATAACAGAACAGAATATTGTACCACAGGAGTGTAGTAGTCTTTTCCAGGCCATTTTTCTGTATGTTAAAAGGCTTGCACAGCTGTAACTTTATCTGATCTTAAAGGACAAGTATAGAGACTGAGTGGTGTACAAATACCTCAGCTACAATCTAGGACATTGTAATTTGGGGTGAAATAGTGCTCTTATATACCAATCTCTGCTCCAAGACACTCAAGGGAAAAACACTTGGGGTCTCTGTTGGATCAATATAAACTTAAAGATTGTTTTTTACATCTATTAGGAATGTGAGTAGTATGATTGGGATTACAGTAAATCTATATACTAGTTCTGGCAGTATAGTCATTTTGACAACATTAGTTCTGTCTATCCAGGAACAGGGAATATCTTTTCATTTTCTGATACTTCCTTTAATCTCCTTTTTCATAATATTGTGATTTGCTTTGCAAAAGCATTTGACTTCTCTGATTAGGTTTACTCATATGTATTTAAGTTTTCTTGATACTTTGTGAATAGTAGTATTCCTCTAGTTTCTTTCTCTGTGGGTGCATTATTAATGTACAAGACCATTATTATTTTGTGTGTGTGATTTTGTATTTAGCTACACTGGTAAATTTGGTAATTAGTTTTAGGAGTCTGTTGGTAGAATTTTTGGATCTTCTGTCTGAAGGAACTTGCCACCTATAAATACTGATGTTTTAACTGTTTTTGCTACACACATCAATCTTAAATCTAGACCATCTCTATCAAAATGTAACAAATGAAATCAAAATGGATCTAAGTATTAAAACAGAAACACAATCTGATTGAAGAGAAAATAGGCAAATACCTTGAATATACAGACACAGGTAAGGAATTTCTAAACAGAACACCACTTGCACAATAAATAACAAGATTCAATAAATGGGCTTAACATCCAATTTAAAAACTACCGCACAGCAAAGGAAATAAATAAGATAGTGAAGAAATAACCTGCAGAATGAGAAAAAACTACCAGCTCTTCTTTAGAAAGAGGAATAATATCTAAAATATAAGAAGAGGGCCAGGGATATAGCTCAGTGGCACAGTGCATGCCTGGCAAGCTCAAGGTCCTGCGTTCGATGCCCAATACAAAAATAAAATAAGGGGCTGGGGATTTAGCTCAGCGGCAAAGCGCCTGCCTGGCAAGTGCAAGGTCGTGAGTTCAGTTCCC
>NW_004955475.1:6773507-6777427 GCF_000276665.1 Chinchilla lanigera
ACGCACAGTTAATGTTTGATTGTTTGATCAATCTTACATGACTATATCTGGTTATCTGAGTAACCACTTTGAAGATAACCATATGTAATACAATAATCATTGTTAATTTCTTATCACCTTGTTTTGCAAATCTGAATCATTTTTATTGTTTTGGTATTGTTCTATTTGTGTTTTTGTTTTTGTTATTTGGTCCCTGCTCTTTTCTTTGTAAAATAAAAAAATAGATAGGATTCACAAGAAGTGCAAGTGGTCAATAAACACATGAAAAATGTTTAAGATCTATGGCCATAAGAGGAGTGAAAGCTAAATCAACACTGAGATTCCATCCTGCTCCAGAAAAAATAGCTATCAACAAGAAATTAAACAGTAATAAATGCTGGACAGGATATTTTGAGAAAAGGTACTCCTTAACATTTTTGATAGGAATATAAACCAGTACAACCACTATGGAAAACAGTATGGAGATTCCTCAAAAAACTAAAATTAGAAATTTCATTGTCTAATTCCAATTAATTCAGCCATTCATTTCTCTTCTAGCCATCTTTTGAAAGCATTAAAGCCATCATATTATAGTGATACATGCATACTCATGTTTATAGCAGCACAACTCATAAAAGCCACATCTTAGAAGTGGCCAATAAACAGAGGAATAAAAAATGAAAATTATATATATAAGGATCAATTTCAGCCATCTGTAGAAGAATGGATGCTCAAAAGTAATTATTTACAATACAGTGTGATTATTCAGTATTAATAATATAGAAGAAAAGCATATAATTCATGAACATAACAGAAAGACAATAACTTCAGCAAGCCATCAAAGAAAGAAATGATCCAGAATACAGCCTATAACTTTAGACTTCTGAGAAGTTTTCACAGCTAAAAGAGAGGAAGCAGAGCTATAATCACAAGTAGAATCTCCAGGGAAATAGTATTGTTCAGACTGTACCAGCAGAGTAAACTCAAAATTTAGCTCAACAGCCAAGCTGGATAAAATTTGAATCCATGCTACTTTTCCAGGATCATACTTCCTGTTATTTCCTCCTGAGCTGGTCTCAGATTTCTACTCTCCCCATGATGATATTCTACATTTTCAGTGGCGTTCTGCACAAAAAGGATTACAATCAAGAGTGAAGTGGTAACCTAAAGAATGAGAAAGTTTTTTCATGCTATTCCTTGGACAAAGGACTAATATCTAGACTATAAAAAGAACTCAAAACATTATATCCAAGATTACCCCAAATATAAAAGACCCAATCAAAACATGGACAACTGAAAAGAATAGTCATTTCTCAGAACTATAAGTGGCCAATAAATTCATGAAAAAATAGTAAATATTTTCTGAGTTTTCTACAGGATAAATGGTATCCATGTTTCAAAACATTTTTCATGTCACCTAGTTTATACTCCATCATGAATATACCACAAATATGTACTAGTGAAAATAACTAAAGAATAAAATATATTTGAAACCCTGCTTTGGAGCAGTATTTATCCAAGTCTTTTGCTTTTTTCTTTGCCTTTTCTAGTCACTTATTGAGCTGCAATTCTAAATATAGATTTATTCACTATCAAGTGATCAAAGGTTTTTGAATACTACATATTTGATCTTTCATACAAACACTGGAAGACAGATGACAAAATTAATGCTTAAAGATTAGAAGCAATCTAGAAGCAAGTTTATTATTTTGCTCACCCTGGAATTAAGATTTTCAATCTTAATGTGTTTAAACTATTTAATCTGAGTACCTGATGTTATGACGAAAATGTGGAAATGTGGTGAGAAGACAGAATTTATGCAAGGCCATAGAGTGAGTCAATTTCAGGGCACGTTCTAGGGTCCATCTTCTCTGAGCTGGTATGGTAGTCTTTCCACTCTACTCTCTGACAGTTAATAATTAGTGCAGTGGCAAAAGATTGTCTTACCTATCTCCTAATGAAGTTCTAATATCCTTCAAAGACAGACTCCTCCAAAGATGAAAAACTGTAGGGTTAACAATTCAAGGGCCATATGCACTTCTCAGGTTCTGGACACAAGAGCAACTTGACTGTCGATGGTAGCAGACCAAAGAGATCCAGACCTAAGAATATGAGGGAACTGAATTTCAGCTACTGTCAGTTGAGGTGAATAAACACCTGCAGAGACCAGGCTGATCCTCCCCAGCCACTTGCAGCCCTGCCTGCTTATCACATTTTTCCAACAGAAGACTAGGGCCCTGAAGGATTTTCAAGTGTCAAGAAAGAGCAGTAGTCCAGAAGAATCCTGATAATCTTTTACAAACATCCTTCAGCCTATTCACAATTTTCTAGTCTTCAAATGGCTTTTGTATGCTTTGGCTTATATGACTTTTACAACAGACTTGTAAAGTAGCTTCGTTCTTCCCTTTCAGAAATAAATAAACTAAAGCTCAGAGAAAGCATATGAACTTTTTGAGGTCTAAGAGCAAGGAACCCATGCCACCATCAGTCTGAATGCAGGGCCTATGTACTCATTTTGTTCTTTCTTTCTTTTGCTGGAGGCTATGGAGGAGAGGAAAGTCATGTATATTAGTTGACTTACACAGAAACTGCCTGGAAGCAAATATGAATATTTAAGACTTTATGCTGGTTACTGACACCTGAAAGCTTGATGTCATACACCAATTATTTAAACCAATGCTTTACATACAACTGTATATAATTAAATTTTAGCCCTTTGGTCCAACAATGTTAGCAATATCTATGAACTTATTAAAAATGGAAATTTCCTGCCTCCATCTCAGACTTAATACAACACAATTTTTAGGAGTAACACTTGGCTATCTGTGTGTAATAAACCTATAAGGGGATTCTGATGATTTTAGAATAAATATAATGAACCTAGGAGCTTTGCCTAATTTCTCCAAGGTATGCTTAATTATCTGCCTCAATTCATTAAAGTAGGTGAAGCCCCGGTGTCCTCTTTTTTCATAGTTTGTACACTTACAAAATGATGAAAGGCATCATTCATTGTGTGTTCTTAGATTTATAATGATGAAAACTAAAATTTGAGTAAATTGTGGAGAGTATGTAATTCAGAATTACACTGACCAAGTGTGATTCCTATTTCTTATCCATAATATGCTTCTCTTACTTTAGTTTCTTTACATGCAAAAGGGAAGTAGTCAACCAATTAACCAGATTGTTTGAAAGCTCAAATAAAATAATGAAGGTGAGTTATCTTACATGATTATGGGCTATCATTTGGGAAATCAGATTCCATAACTGAGATATGTATTCCTTTCATTAATATTAGTGGTTGAAATGCAAAGCCCTGAGAGCAAGTAGCTATACTATGATGAGGAATACGTAGTATTGCTACTTCACAGGGCATTCCTAGCTACAGTACTTCCCAAAGCAAAGGTACCCTGGTATATCCTATTCAGTGTATACCCACTGACAAATCCATACCCATGTTTTCTGAATTATTTAGTTCAAGAAATTGAACATTCAGCAAAATATTTTGCCAATTGTTGTTATGGTCTCTGCCTAAGCTATATCTCCTTTCAAAGATAACCTGCTCTTAAAGCCTTGGCTGCCATGTTTAGCAGCAAGCGCTCTCATCTTGATTAATCTGAACCAAAAGCAACCAATCTGTAAGGTAGCCCAGTACCTATGACTTTTCACAAAAAGGTCAGTTGGTCCAAACTTTTTCAGTGTCCAACATATTTGAACTAGGACTTATGGAAAAATAAAATTAGTAGTAGATATTAGAACTGGAAGTCACCAGGTTGAGTTGAACCAGGAAATGTTCTTTGTATGAAGAAAATGTAAAACAAAAATTCATACAAAATTATAAGAGAATAACAATACATTACATGTTGTTATCTCTAAAGTAAGTTGCCCAAGGTACAAAATATGGGCATAAAAATTTCTCAGGTTGATATCAACTTCTTTTTTTT
>NW_004955475.1:6785772-6869014 GCF_000276665.1 Chinchilla lanigera
CTCACTTTGTAGCCCAGGCTGCTCTCAAACTCACAACGATCCTCCTGCCTCAGCCTCCAGTGCTGGGGTTACAGGCATGGGCCACCACACCCGGCTATTGGTTGATTTCTTGATGATAGCTGTTCTGTCTGGGGTGAAATGGAATCTCAGGGTTGTTTTAATTTGCACTTCTCAAATTACCAGTGATGCTGAACATTTTCTCATATATTTATTTGCGATTTGTATATCTTCATCTGAGAAGTCTGTATTCATCTCAGATGCCCAATTTTGGGGTGGGTATTTGAATTTGGGTCCTTTAAATTCAAAAGTGTTTAAATTCTATTGAATTTTTTAATTCTTTATATGTTCTAGATAGAAGTCCTTTCCCTGGGGGAGAATTGGATAAATTTTTCCTACTCTGTGGGTTCTAGAAAATATTTTATGCTGTGTTCAAGCTAAAATTATAAGATTCCCAGTTGGTAAAGTAAAAGAAGCAGAGAAAAACAGAATCACACTAATGAAGGTTTATTTAAGAGCCCTAGTTTTTAAGAACTTTGTAGCTTTGGTTTTTTTTTCTGTGTCAAGCCTCCATTAATCCTGTGACAAAATGTCATCTATTTAGAGGACCCCGGTTCTGATTAAAATAATCACACCATAGCACAGTACATGTGGGATACTGTGCCAAGCACTCGACATTAGGCACATTATGATTCAGGGTGATCATGTGACTTGCTTGTTCTCCCATCCTGAGTAACCAAACTCATGCCTGGCATAAGGAACGTGCTGGTGTTTGCTAAGACTCATACTTTCAAAAGAGGGCAGAGAAGTGTTGAGATTCTTTAATTACTTTTTATGTACCACCTAGTTACCTGACTGAGGCTACTTCCCAAGGGAATATTACATATACATCAGCAGTATTTTAAGTTTCATATCCTTACAGCAATATACCATTGTGAAATACACCTGTTCCCTGTGAAAGACTTACAGTATATTCAAGTACTATGAATTCTTCATCTCCTTGATCTTAATTAACTTAGTTTACCCTCACAAATAGGCCCTTACTTCTTAAATTATATGTTTTTCTCTCTTATCATCATTTCCTTGCTAGTAATCCCATCTCCCTCGCCCTGACAAAAAGAAAACTATATTCCTAAAGGATAAAAGGCTGAGATTTAAAATGAAAAAATGATCATGATATATAAGTAAAATGATAGAGCCAGCATTCTCCAAAACCGAAAATAAAACAAAAAAGGGCTTAGAATACTGTCTTTGTCCATGTAAAACCCTTCCCTCAGTTATTCTCTGATCACCAATTGCAGGAAGTCATAATATATTTCTGTGACTTTGGATGATCTGTTTATTTAAGCATGTTTCTTTTTACTTATTCTACCCAAGTTAGACCAAGCAATTTCTGTTCTGAAATTTACTAATGGGGTTAGAAGACCATGATTTCTCTAAACATTATCAATCCAGGCTAGCCTAGTAATGGGGTTTAAGGTCAGAATCATGATCTGTCAGAATGTATCTCTTATTATTTAATACAAATAAAAAATGTAGATACAATTATGAAGATTTGACCAGTTTTATCAATGTGTAAGAGCCACATCCATATGGCAAGAGAACAAGGCAATTTGGAGGACTCAAAGTAAGTAAAGCCTTCGTAAGTGGGTTCAGTGGAATTATATCTCGTTCCCATGACTAAACTCTGCAGGGAGAATTTTGGAAAGATTGACTGTCTGTGATTCCACCAAACATTTTGTAGGCTTATTAAAGAATACTTAGTCTATTAAAAAGGATGAGTAAGATATTAGGAAAACCTCAACACTGCTGTTAAAACCCAACTGAGCTCTGTTGATGTGCATTCATAAATTCCTAGATACATATGAATTAACACAGGTGGAACAAGAACATATACAAAAATTAAATAAGTCAATATCAGTCAGTAAAACTGAAGAAGTAATTGAAGAACATCAACTAAGGAAATCCCTGGTCTGGAAGAACTCACTTCCCAATTCTGCAAGAAATTTGGAGATAACACCAGTACTCTGCAAACTATGTAATGAAATCAGAAGTGAAGCACTACTCCCTAAGTCATTCCTGGAAGGAAGGATTATACTGTTTGCAAAACCTGAAAGGGGCCCAACCAAGAAAGAGAACTACAAACCAATCACTCTAATGAAAATAGAGGCAAAAATCCTTAATAAAATATGGAAAGATAGAGCACAGAAAATCATCAAAATGATCATACATCACTTTTTAAATTTTATATATAAAACAAAATTTTATAAGAGACTAACAATAGTTAATAGACTGCCTGTTGTTATCTTCAAAGTTACTCAGAGTACAAGACATGGGCATAAAAGTTATCCAAACGATATTAGCACAAACCTTTCTTTTGAATGAACTGAGAGAAATTAGTGGTATAAATCTTGCATTTTTTTCCTTTTTCCTTCCTTTCCTTCCCTCTTCCCCTACCTTACTTCCTTACATTTGAACAATTTTTTCCCATTTACAATATCTATTGTATATTTCAGTCTTTATTTATTCCTTCAGTTTCTCACACCAGGGAGACAATACGATATTTGCACATGTATTATTTGTTTCTCTTATGAGTATGGTCCCAAGTTGCATCCATTTACCTATAAAAGTGTCAAATTTATCCTCCTTTATGGCTAAATAGTATGCCATTGTGTAAAAATACAACATCATTTTATACATTCCTTGGTCGATGGGCACTTCAGTTGTATCCAAGTCTTAGCTATTAAAAATTGTGCTGCTATAAATATGGGTGCACATATATTGCTGTGGTATGATGATTTAATTCTCTGGGAATATACCCAGAAGGGGAATAGCTGGGTCAAATGGGACTTCTAATCCTAGTGTTTTGAGGAAACTCAGTACTAATTTCCACAGTGATTGCACCGTTGTACACTCTCATCGACAGTGGAGTAGGGTTCCTTTTTCCTCACAGCCCCTCAAGCGTTTGTTATTGGTTGGCATCTTAATGATAACCATTCTTTCTGGAGTGAGATGAAACCACAGCATTGTATTAATTTGAATCTTAAAATGACCAGTGATGTTGAACTTTTTTTCATATATTTAATTGATGTTGGCAATCATCTGAGATGTGCATATTCATCTCAGATGTCCATATTGGGATTAGGTCTTTGAACTTGGGAGAGTTCAATTTTTTTCAATTTTTTTATGTGTTCTTAATATAAGTCCTTTTTCAGAGGGACAATTAGCTAATTTTTCCCCACTGTGTGCTGTCTTTTCACTTGGTTGGTGATTTCTTTGGCTGTGCAGAAGCTTTTTGATAAGATGAGCTCTCAGTTGTTGATTCTTTGTAGTATTTCCCGTGCAATCTGGGTTTTGCTCATAAAGTCTCTGCCCATATTTATATCTTCAAAATATCAACCTATTTCTCAACTACCAGATTTAGTGTTTCTGATTTCTTATATAGATTTTTTTGTCTTTTTTGAGACAAAGTGTCACTATGAATTTCAGCCTGGCCTCGAGCTCACTTTGTAACCTAGGCTGGCCTGAAACTCACAACAATCCTCCTGCCTCAGCCCCAGAGTGCTGGTTAGGCATACACCACCATGCCTGGCCCCTATTTAGATTTTTGATCCATTTTGATTTCAGTTAGGTGCATGGTGATAGACATGGTTCTACTTTTGTTTTTCAGCATGTAGACATTCAATTCTTCCAGCACCATGTTTTAAAGAGGCTATTTTTCCTCCAGTGAACTTGTTTGGCTTGCTATTCAAAAATAAGGTGGTTAAGTGTGTTTGGAGTTGTGTATGTACCTTCTAATCTATTCCACTGATCCTCGGGTCTATTTCTTTGCCAATACCATGCTGATTTTACCATAGTAGCTTTGTAATATAATTTCAACTCAGGGATTGTAATCCCCCCTGCTTTGCTTTTGTTGTCCAGAATTGCTTTTGATATTATAGGTCTCTTCTGGTTCCAAATGAATTATAGGAATGTTTTCTCTAGTTCTGTGAGATATGCTAATGGTATTTTGATTTGAATTGCATTAAATCTGTAAAAACAGACTTCCATATTTACTAATCAGATCTAGAAGTGTAGCTGGATACAAAGTGAAAAATCAAAACTGAATAGCATTAACAACAAACTCACTAAGAGAGAATTTAGGGAAACCACACCCTTCACAATAGCATTCAAAGCAATGAAATACTTAGGAATCAATCTAACAAAGGAAGTAAATGATCTATACATTGAAAATTACAGTATTCTGAAAAAAAGAGACTGAAGATGATATCACAAAATGAAAAGATATCCTTTGCTCAGGAATAGGAAATGTAGTGAAAATGCCCACACTCCCAAAATTGTATACAAAGTGATCTTACATCATGACCAAATAGGATTCATTACATGGATGCAGGTATGGTTTAAATATGCAAATCAATAAATGTAATTCAGCAGAAACATTTAAGCAAGAGCAAAAACTACATGAGCATCTCAATAGACACAGCAAAAAGCATATGACAAAATTCAGCATCATTTCATTCTTTTCTTTTTTTTCTTCTAAAGAGAATAATCTAAAAAAGAACAATAGCAAAATATTAACAACATAGATGAAAACAAAACAAAGGAAAAACAATAAAAATGATACAGGGTATCAGAACAAAATGATAGGAATTAACAATGGTTGTTATATTACATATTGTTATCTTTAACGAAGCTGCTCAGATTACCAGATGTAAGAATGCAAGACTGGTCAAGCCATTAGAGAGAATAAAAAATAAAAACAGAAGAAACATTAGAAATGATACAAAGTTTCATTAGACAAGATAGTTGGTATTCACCAGCATCCATTCTTGATTTTAGAAAAAAGAAATCCAGAAAATAGGAATAGGTCTTTATTTTAATTTTGTAAAAGCTATCTATTACAAACCAATGACCACCGTCATGGTTAATGAAAAAAGCTGAAAGTTTTCCCTCAAAATCCAGAACAAGATAAGGATTCTCACTTTCACTACTTCTGTTCAACATACTTCCAAATTATTAGCTAAATAAATTAGAGAAGAGAAAAAACTAAAAAAAGATGTGGGTAGGAAAAAAGAAGTTAAATTATCATTATTTATGGATGAAGTAATCCTCTACCAAAAACCCCCATTTTTGAGGTGCTAGAACTAACAATTAACTCATTAATGTACCAGGATAGAAAGTCAATGCTGAAAAATCAATAGTGCTCCCATACACTAATAATAAACACACTGAGAAGGAAATTAGAGAAATAATACCTTTCACAATAGAAACTAACCAAGGAAGTGAAAGACCTCTACAATGAGAACTATAGTACTCTGAAAAAGGAAATTTAAAAGGATGTCAGAAAATGGAAAGGTATTCCTTGCTCATGGATAGGAAGAATCAACGTTGTGAAAATGGCCATTCTTCCAAAGTTGTTATATAGATTTAATGCAATTCCTATCAAAATAACAGTAACATTCCTTAAGTAACTGGAGAAAGCAATCTTAAAATTCATATGGAACCAGAAGAGAACTAGAATAGACAGAATAATTCTGGGTAACAAAATCAAAGCAGGGAGCATCACAATCCTGAACTTCAAATTTCACTACAGACATACAGTGAAAAAAACCATGGTGTTGGCAATGAAATAAACTTGTGAATCGAAGGAACAAAAGAGGAGATAGAGAAACAACTCCAAGCACATACAGTTACTCTATGTTTTACATAGGGGCCAAACCCCTAGCAGGAGGAAAGATGGCCACTTCAACAAATGGTGCTGTGAAGACATTCTATCCACATGCTGAAGATTGAACTTACACCCATATCTTTCTTCACAAACTAAACTGAAATCAAAATGGATCAAAATCTCACCATCAGAACAGAAACATGTAATTTGCTGGAAGAAAAAAATAGGTAAAACTCTTGAAGACATAGGAAAATCTATAGAGATAAGGAGTAGCTCAGTGATTGTCTAGATTTAGGGGAGGGATTGGGAGATGATAGCTAATGAGTCCATATTTTTATTTTGGTATAACAAAATGATCTAAATTTTATTGTTGTCATGGTTGTACAAGTCTGTCTATATACTAAAATCTACCGAGACATACACTTTAAGTTAGTAAACTGTATAGTATGCAAATTTTATTTGAATAAAGTTGTTTATTAAAAATAATTCATTTAAATTAACCAAATGGGTTATGCAGGTAGACTTTGTGCCACATGGCCATTCCAAGATACTGAGACCAGCTTGATTTCTGTGCCTAGGTTCAGGCAAAAGCCAATACTCAGCTCTTGCCTTCTTGCACTTGGACATCTTGGAGCCTATTTCCCATCCAGAAGAAAAGTAAATGCCAACTCAAGACTCTTTGGTCATCCCAGAGGCCCTCAATCCCCAGAAGCTCCTTGCTAGGAAGCAGAAACCCAGTATGTGATAAGATTTGGATTGCATCAAAAGAAACATTCTCCAATATGCAGATTCTTTTTTGGCCTGATCTACTAGAGTTAGGTCCTATTTGACAAGCGGAGTGTAGGGGAAGCAAGACTTGACTTATAAAGGTTTTGGAGTCTCTGTGTACTACATTGTAGGAACTTCTGCTTGTCATAATTTGCCAAAATACCATAATTGTGTATCAGCCTAGCCTTATCACTTTTACAGCCAGAACCACTGAGCCTTCCGTATCAATGCAATAAACTTGTCGAGAGTGATATAGAAACTGGATAAAATATGAGAGCTCTGATTGTACAGCCAAGGAAACAGAGGCTGGGAGAAGAGAGGGGGCTCTTGCTGTACCATACCAAAGATCCTGAACACCCATCTATAGCTTCCTTCAACTCTGGGAATCTCTTGCAGCAGCTCCAAGAGTTAGCTTATTTCACAGCCTGGGTCTTCTGTTATGGAAAGCCACATCCCACACTGCTCTTTTCAGTTCAATTTTCTTTCTACTTCAAAAAATAGAAAGAATTAGAGATATTTTATGGTTTAGATTTGAAGTAGTAGTGAAGTTCAAACATTTCTCACTGCCACATCTGGACTGGGCTCTTAATTTTCCTCTCAGTCAAATTCCACTTCCCTACACATACATTACCAAATCTGATCCTTCATTTAACCCTGGATAATTGAGGCAGGTCCCTGTAAGGAAGACAATAATAAACTGAAATCAAAGGATCTCATTGTGAAAGTCACCTCTTCTAGTAACATGCAGTGTGACCTTGGGCAAATCACCTTCCGTCTCTAAGCTTCAGTTTCTGATTTATAAAATAAAATATCTGCTGCTGGCCATCTTGCACCCTAGAATTTCAAATCTATATGGAAACAAATGGATGTAGCAAATGATGTAATACTTTGGAAGTGAGAATGAACAGGGGTTGAGTTTCAATAAGTGGGGTAGAAACTCCACTTTCTGAATCCTGTCAGAGCTGGACTATCACAAAAATCATCTGACTAGATTATGCTTATTATTTTGGATGAATAAGATAATACAAGGATTTTAAAAGTATGTGTTCAAGAGGCAACTCTGTTGGCAGGCCAGTATATATTTTGAGCATAATATCAATTTAAATAAATAAGAAGAGGTAAAATTTACCAAATGATTCTGAGAGTGAAGGCATGAGCTAAATGTTTTATTGTGAGCATTCTATTATTTGATGTTCAGAAAGCCCTATGGAAGAAGGACTATTTTATTCTCCTGTTTATGAGTGAGGAACCAAAGGCCTTGATGTCACACAGAACACTGAAGAGCTGAAGTGTGAATCTTGGGAATTTTAATAGAAAGTTCACTGTCTTAAGTCTGTATGGTACGACCTCTTCCTTCACTGGTACAAAGAAAGCCTGGAAGTGTTTCTAAAGCCTCTTATGACCCTCAGAGGCTGAGGTTCTGTTGATCTTGTTTAGAAGAAAATGGAGAATGAAGGCATAATTATTGGAAGCAAAGATGAAGTAGAGCTGTTTAGTGATTCCCTGAACTCATGCCCTGAATTGTAGCAATAGTGACAAAAGAAAGGAACTTATGGACATATTTGTATAGTAAGTGTTTTCATGCTATTTTATATATCTTTCACAGTTCTAAGAATTTGGTAAATACTAATCAATTTAATCTTCAAGTGAATTCCTCAAACTGTGGTACAAGCACAGTTTGAAAGAGACAGGTCTAGAACTCAAATTCAGCAGTTTGGCATCAAGATCTGAGCTCTTTCCCACCATGGTATAACCATCTGTGTACTTAGACATGCTGTCAGATGGTTGCATATATAATCCCTAATAGTATTATGGTTCTCCCAAGTGTTCACTCATAGACACTTCAAGCCCGATGGTATGCTTGCCCAAAATTCAGGTGAGTTGCATTCTAATACTAACTCCAAGACTTCCTGGGCTAACTCAGAAAATTACACTTGTTTCGGTGTCCAAATTTTTTCCTGACAATTAGAAAGACAGATACCAGGTGGTCCCTGTCTTGTTGGGATTCATAGGATAATCATTCAGTGTAAGTTCATCTGATCTCTAAAACAGAGTTCTACTCTTCCTGACCTTGCTTAGGCTCCTATGTTATGGTCAAGGATGCTCTTTGATCAAGAAGACAGGTACTGTCCATTCAGCCTTTTGAAAATGACAGTTTTACATACTTTCCACACACCTGGGCCACTTAGGTTTGGTCACTACCACTCAGAGTGACTCACACACTCTCACTTGAGTACTTCTGATTCTTCCACTCCATACAAATCTCTAAACACTAAATCTTCTTTCAAGGCAGAGCTCAAACACCATCTCCTGCAGGAAGCCCTGACCCCCACCCTGACCACATATTTTCAGACTCAGCCATGATAAACTTCTTAATTATGCATTTCCAGTTGTGTGTTTCCTTAGGATCTTTTGCATCATAATCTCCCACCACAATGACTTACATAATGGCTAGCAGATGCCTGGTTCTATCCATAAGAATTTATTACAAAGAGCCTGAAGAGGGCCTTCTGGTGGTTATTGTGTCCTCAGCTTACGGTCTAACAGGACAACTGAAACAGACAGTATCTCCCTTGCTCTCCTACTGAGGAATGACTCAAGACTCCATTCTTTTTCACCTGGTCCTCTGAGGTAAGAAACATATACCCTGCTTAGGCTATTTACATGGCTTGATCCGAAGCAACCAAGTTTGGGTTTGGAGCAAAATTTTTGCCTAGAACACCTCCAAAGCACTTAGGGCTTGTCTGGCAGTTTCATTCTAGCCAAATGTGTTTCTTGTGTCTCTAGTCTCTGCATTCAGAATGGTGAAGTAACTCAGCTACAAATTTTTTCAAAGCTAATGTTGTACAATTGCAAAGCAATTCAGACCTAGATCTTTCTTTAATTTTGCTAGAACAAAGAAAGTGGGCACATTACAGAGGTTTATGTGAATGGAGACAATGTTGAGAGAGATTAATTTATTGTACAAGTAATGGAAGAGAGATATCTCGAAAAGAAAACTCAAGTTCTTACTGATCTGTTCTCTAGATGAACACAAATATATGACATCTTTAAATAACTTATTGAGCATTTACTATGTGATAGGCCCTTTGTTATGTACTTTGAAGCGCATGAAGCTTAAAAAAGTTACAGCCTTAACCTCCAAGTTGTTTAGTAGAATCCTATTGAAATTTCTTCTCTCAGCATGATCCAACCTGCCCATTTCCTCCAACCATGCTGCCTCTCAAAGATTGTAACATACCAAACTCTAACTCACCCTCTGCTCTATACCAATCATCCAAACTTCCCATTTCAGCTGTAGTTCTGACACCTTATTTTCTCTTTCCAAGACTGAGTCACTTTGGATTTGTGCAAAGCAAACCAGATGTGTTTTTATTTTCTATGATATACTTTTACAGTGCTTTATACAGGACCGTTGTTGTACCATGGGAAAGACAAGCAGCTGTGGAACCAGGAAAGCAAGAGTCATACTAAGCGTTCTGCCATTTATCAATGGTGTGATCTTAGGCAGGTCCCACATCCGCCCCAAATTTAAGTCTTCCTTCTGAAGTGAGGGTATGGTATCTGTCTCATAGGGGTTGAATCATGCTTGCAAAGCACCTAACAGAGACACTAGAGAATGGTAGAGGAATTATAAATAAATCCTTACCCATATCTCCTCTTTTTTCCATTACACTGGGAGTGGAAAAAGTAATTTTTTTGATAGTGAATTTCAGGTTCAGAGGGAATACACTTTGTAAACTATAATGTGCTGGGGACAAAAGAGTAAACTGTATGGCCATGATTCTCTGACATGAAATTTATTTTCTTTTTGGATTCTTCTGACTTTATTGCTTCTTACTTCTTCCTACTAGCTTCATAATAGTACCTGTTTCCCAAGGTTCTGCTTTTTCGTTTCTCTCTTAGTGAACTTTATTTTGTATCCCAGCTTCAACTGTCACTTCAGCAGCTATAAATTAAGGGGGAAATCTAACTTCTTAAGCTACTGGGAGGAACCAAAGAACCTGAATACCAAGCCCTCAGAAAGTGGTAAAGCACTATAGGAGCCTTAATTGTCAGCATTACCACGAGTACAAATGGCAAAGCTGGGTGGAGCTGCCAAAATTACATGATGTAGAAAGAAGAGCCTAGATTTGGAGTCAGAAATCCTGAGCTCATGCCCCTCATTAACTCTGACATGAGTTATAACCATAATAACTGAGATTTATTCAGTGCATTATAACTGAAAAAATGCTTTCACATATACTATCTCATTGATCCTCTTAATTGGTTTCTCTGTTCCAGTCTCAATGCTCCAATCCTGCCAGCTAAAGTAAACCTCCCAAAATTCTGGTCTCATCATGCCACATCCATACTCTAAACCCTTCCCAGGCTGCCTACAACTAGACAAGTAAATGATAGTGTATTCATAAGAGTAAAATACCATGTGACCATGAAAAAAGAGAAGCAATTTTATGTGTACTGATAAGAAACAATCTTCAAAACATGTTAAGTAAAATGATAATAACAATAAAGTGCATAGTAGAGAGTAGGCTATGTAATCATTTACACTTTAAATTAGCAAAAACAAGCATATATTTTGGTATAAATATGCAAAGGGAAATTAACAGTCTTAAGGGGTCAAAAGTATGCCACAGATTTTCTTTTCAATGTTCACTCAATACCATATATATGCCACTTTTTCCTTTGTCAAAAATAAGGGCTGGGGATTTAACTCAGCCGCACAGCTCCTGCCTGGTAAGTGCAAGGTCGTGAGTTCGATTCCTGGTACCAGAAAAAAAAAATGATAATAAAAGCTATCAGTGAATTCTACCATCTTTATGATTAAAGTCCATACTCTTTGGTTTGTCTTTTAGAGACCTTCACAAGATGACACTAAAGGAATATTTTTGGCAGTACTGGGAATTGAACTCCAAGGCTTTCATACTGAGATACATGCCCAGCACTGCTTTTTTAAAAAAATTTTGTGACAGAATCTGACTAAATCTCTAAGTTTCCCAGGCTAGGCTCAAACTTGCCATCCTCCTGCCTCACCCCCCCACAGTGGTGGAATTATAGGCACTTACCAATGTGTCCAACACTCAAAGATCTTTTATAGCTAATTTCCAACTATTTCCTTTTATGTATTCTAAACTTTGGGTAAATTGTGGTAGCCACTGTTACCAGTATATAGCGAACAAATTCTAGCCCCCATTTTCATGTGCATGCATGACAGTTTTTCAAGTGCCCAAAACTAGAGACCATGTCTTCTTTAGCTTTCTTGTGAAATAGTTCTACCTCTGGCAATCATTTCTCACAAGTAGGACCTTGGCTCCACATCCTTCCCAAATTGTTAACTCTGAGACATGATCCAGTTGGCTTATGTCCTTCCTAAAATATAGATCAAGAATTGAATACTATAATTCCATTAATGTAGTTCAATATCACACTAGGTTTTTATTTTTTGCATCAGCATCACTTCTTTCTTTCTCTGGCACCAGAGATTGAACACAGAGCTTTTGCACTAAGCTACACACCAAGGTCTTTTTTATTTTTTTGTTTTGTGACAGGGTCTCACTAAGTCTCTTAAGTTACCCAAGCTGGCCTCAAACTTGTTATTTTCCTGCTTCAGTCTCCCAAAGTGTTCAGGTTAGAGGACTGAGCCACCACATTTTGGTTCTGCATTATTTATATCAGGGACTAGCTTACAACTCAACAATCCCCAGATGTTTTGTTTTGTTTTGTTTTGTTTTGCTTTGTTTTGTTTTGCCTTATGTGCTGCTTTTAATTTACATCTTCCTCCTTTTGTCTGGATGAGGTAAGGAGCTCATGTAAGATTCAAATAATTTTTTCTTGTTTTGTTAGAATTGGCATATACCTCCAGTCTTCTGCAGTCTTTGTAGTACATCCTGGTTCTGACAGCCAAGATGAATACTGGTCTTCCCAAATTTGTGGGAATATAATTCACAATCCATCATTACATCTTCTTTACTCATTGGGAAGCACCTTTCAAAGTAATAGGACTAAAATTAATGAGATATTTATTGTGGTGTATCTGAGGATCACTTTTGTTTAACCCCTTGTAGGGGGACCAAATGAAAATTTAAAGATAAGTTTAGTAAAAATCATTATGCTATGGTAGAATTTCATGTTGAAGACAAGAAAGTGAAAGGTATAGTATAACTGAATGATTTATCATTAAAAAGATAAAAACTAGTTTCATCAGATCAAGAAACAAAAGCTATAGTGAATATGTAGTAAATGTGCCAGGTCTATTTGCCTGGAATGTAATAGGGTTTCCATAAGTGCTTGGAAGGACGAGTAAATGAATGTTTCCATAGTCTCTAAGAAAATACTGTTAAATAATATTGATTAGTTTTCTAAATGCATATGGTGTTCTGCTGTGCCTTGAGTAAAACAACAGAACAAAAATATGTCTTTATAGATATAATTCCATTTTTCAAACACATACAGACCAAACAAATACCAAGATACCAGAAAGTACATATCAACACAATACATGAATAGAGAGCAATTATATGAATATCATCATCTGGAAGTCAAAGAGGAAATTTGTCTTTACTTTTGCCCTTAAAACCTAGATAGAATGACTTGAATCACTCTTCTGTGTTCTATGGATAACCCAATCTCCTTCTCAAGATTTTCGGTGATTTGTTGGAGACTTTAAGCTTTTATAGTACCATTGCAATTTCTTTTTTTTAAACTATAAGTTTTGTAGCTTTATCTTTTTGTAGGTCTCCAGTCTTCTTGAAATTCCCACAAAACACAAAATAGCAACACAAAATTTATATGTGAAACACTTTTTTTGAAGGTTTAGAGAAATATAATAGAAGTTTAATTCATACACAATCAAACAACTTCAAATAATCAATTATCGTTCCTCTTCTTAAAAAGTCCCTGATTATTTCAACTAACTCAGTTCTATGAGGTATGATCAGACTATACAGTGAACGTTTAAATTAAAAAATATTACAATAAAAGACACACTGCCACCAATCCCCTTCAAAATACTCCCCCTTGCTTTAAACACACTTATCCTGTCATTATTTCTCCTTTCTGAAGCAGTTCTGGAAGTTCTTTTTCATGACAATATGTATGAGGTGTCATCAAAAATGATACTGCTGCAGAGTGTCACCCAAGGCGAAGGCTGTCTTGTTGGAAAACATTATGCCTTATCTTCATCTACCTTGTTCACCAGGTATGACACAGTGTAGTCTCAGTTTCTGGCTCTTCCCAGAGTCAAAATGACCATGAGAGATAAAGATTTTGAGTTAGTTAGGACATCAAGGCTTCCATGACAGTGCAAATTAAAGACACAAAAGAGTACTTCCAGAACTACTTCAGAAAGTGGAATAAATGAAAAAATAAGTGTGTTCAAAGGGAACAGAGCATTTTGAGGAGGACAAATGGCAATGTGCATTTTACTGTAATAATTTAATTTAAACATTCACCATATATTTGATCACCCCCTTTTCCTTTTCATTACCCTTTACCTTATCCCACAATTCAATTCAAAACAATTATTCCTGTTTACATTGTCTAATAATCCTTAACCTTAGGACTGACTCCCAACCTCTATTTAGACACTTATTACATGTATAACAATTCATTGAATTAATCTGACAGTGAATCATATGAGCAATGTCTGCCTTTCTTACTTCTCTGCAAAATGTAGAAATTTACTTCTCAATTAACATGACATAGTCATCAATTTTCAAATCCAATGACAGTCCTCTCTATATTTATCCACTGCTGGTTAACAAATCACCCTGCAAACTCAATAGCCCAAAACAGTAATTTTGTCTCACCAGATTCTGTAGATAAGGAATCAAGAACCATTTTAGCTCTAGCTCACGATCTCATTATATTGCAGTCAAGATATCAGTGGAATGCAGGCCTCTGGAGTTGGGGTATCTACTTCAAAATTGAGTAGTGTGGTTATTGCTTGATTTCAGTTCACTAAAGGTACTGGCAGAAATCTTCTATTCTTCACCACATGAGGCTTTATATATACTCTCTGTGCCTTCATGACTGGACAGCTGGATTTCTTCAGAGGAAGTCACTTCAGAAAGCAAACAATCAACCTTCAGTATCTTTTATAACCAAATCATGGAAGTGACAGACCATTACTTCTATCAATGACTGGCTCTATAATTACACTATTTCATATAATAGACATACAGAGTCGGTTGTTCAAAAAGCAGAAAAATGGCTGTTAAATGTACTAAATATACTGAAATGTAAAGCATTTCTCTTTCTTCAAGGATGTCTCTCTCAGCTTGTCATGGTATATTTGATTTGCTGTTTAATATTCTAAAGAAAAAAGCTATAACTGTAAATTTTAGACCAAATTTTGCAATTCGTATGCACTGCACAGTGATAGTTTAAAGTGCAAACATCAGAGGGTTTGACTCGGACATGTAATCACAAAAATTACACAATTCGAATTTTGAAGCTACCTGGAGCTGGCTGGACAGATAAAAAATTCCAGATGTGACAAGATTGGAAAAAGAAACAGAAGGTCTCCAAAATACAGAACAGATCTGGAAGAAATGCTTTCTTCCACATGGAAATGCAGGAAAAGTGGAAAGTACAAACATTTGATGAAGGGATCAACACTCTATCTACTGCTGTGGCTTTCCCCATATCTTGCCAATGGAAAACCAATATGATACTGACAATGGAGAAGTTCATCCAGATGCCTTCCCTTTCCTATAAGTCCATGGACCCAACTTTCAGTAGGTGGACAGCCCCAAGGGGTTTTGCAACCTCCCAACAAGGGCACATTACGTACCTTGATCAGACATACACAAAGAGGCTTGCTTCAACTGAGTTCTGGTCTCTACAGCACTTCTCAGAAATAGAGCCATGGTGCTAATATGCCGGGATTGGGGTAGCACCACAATTCTGAAATCTAAAATGCTAGTGACCCTATACACACAATCCCCACCGTCTTCACATGTGCTTCCTCATCACCAGTTGAAACAGAGTGGCAATAGCTGCTGATAGAAGGTCAGGGGAAAAGAAGTCTGTGGATTTTGGAGATAGAAGTAGGGTTAAGATCTCAAGAATCTATCCCAGAGGAGCAGAAAGAGAGCAGGAGCCAGAAATTAATTTCTGAACAGCATTTCAATGGCCCACTGCACTTTACTTATAAGATGCAAACTTGAATGTGTATTCTGAAGAATTTCCAAAGAGTGACTGCATAATATTAAATCCCAAGTGTAGGGCCATTTTTAACACCTGACCCTTTGGGACTGCATTGGTCACTCTGTTGCTGCCTTATGACACTGTTTATCCAGATCAGCCAGGATGCACAATATGAGAGTGTATGAATGTCAGGAAATGGGATACTGAGAGCCATGAAATTTTCTTGACTCTTCTTGCTCTACCTTTGATGAGGTTTTGTCCTATTAGTCTATTTCCCCCAACAGAAATATGAACTCTTTGAAGGTAGGTAGTACAGATTATTCATTTCTGATTTCTCAGTTCCATTACTGTGGCAGGTGTAATTTTAATTAATGTTGTTGAGTTAGTAGATTATATCCTCCATTTCCAATATCAATTGTTGTGTAATCTAAGCTTTGTGATAATATACTAAGATCATTATATGATACTTGAGATCTAAAAATGTTTTGAAAGATAAAAATTCAGTCATACATTCATGGTTGTTACTCATTATATAGGAAGTTGAAAATAAATCTACCAATGTTCTCTTCACTCAAATTGGCCCAAGCATTTTAGGGTGTTTAACTCATAGAAACAACACGAGGATCTCAAGAGTTTAACAAGTGTACTGAGATCACAAATATTCGCGTCTCAGAGATCCTACTTCTTTATATTGTTACAAAGACAGTTAAACTTCTTGTTTTTTCTTCAGATCTTCCAAAACTCATGTTGAATTTAAATTGCCTTTGTAAATAAATTTCAACTGGAGTTTTGGATAGGAAGATTCAAACTATAGCCTCACTTTTATTGTTTTATCGAGATAATCAAATGAGGTATCTTTTACTTTGCTTTTTATTACTAGTATATATTTGAAATACATACTAGTAATAATAATAATTATTGTTAATTATTAGTAGTACATAATAATTACATTAATCTTGGGAATGAGCTATACAGAAACTGAATCTTGTTATTTTTACTACCCTTTATCTTGAAATGCCCTTTTCTCTTTCTCTTTCCCAGATCACCTTGCCATCTCCAGAAAGTCTACCTGTTTCCTACCATCACTGCTTTAGTTTGCTCTTTAAAATGTTTACATTCTGGGTTTCTTGTGTAAGAGAAATCTTGAGACCATAATGGTAATTGAGACATCTTTTGTGCCACTTGTTTATTGTTAGTGAGAGGGAACTAGTAGTATTTCAAATATAGTGCTTCACTTTGAACTATCCTATAGTACAAACAGTACCTTCCCTCTATTGCAGAGTATATACTTCATATACAACTTGAATACTTTTCTTTCTCAAGAAAGGTTATTTTTCTTTACAGGTTTTAGCTTAGAAAGAGGATGTGCAAAAACTAAAGGGTGACCTCTTGTCCTAATATTTGAAAGTTCTTAGCAATAAGATATGACTGTCAGTCCCAGAATTGTCCAGTAAGTCTTCCTCTCTAGCCCTTTGATTTGTCCTGGAAAAAGATCTGTTATGGTTTATTTCTGGATGTTCACCCAAAGCCTCATGCAGTCATGGGGTGGGCTTCTAGACTTTATGATTGATTCATGATTCGAAGTTGGGATTATGGGAGTGAGTGCTACACCCGCCCTGGGGTAGGTAGTTTGCATATACTATAAGGGAAGGAAAGAAGCTGCTTTCTGCCTTCCTGCCCTTTTGCTCTTGCTGATTTTGCTGTCTTCTACCACCCTGAACTGTTGCCCTCTGCCATGTGTCACCCTGCTTTGGAGCCAGCCAAGTTTAGGCTGAAAACTCCATAAACTGTGAGCTAAATAAACCTTTCCTTCCTTAACTTTGGCCATCAGGTATTTTGTCTCAGCAATGAGAGAAAAGTAACCAAGACAAGATCATATCAGTCTGACCCAGTAGAACTTTGGACCTGTCAAAATATACCTGAGTAGGTTAAAGATTCTGGAATAGCTTCTAGGAATATAGAGATGAATGACATTGTCCTAGGTCTCAAGGGGTTCCAGTCAATAGGAGAGATGCCAAATAGACAGTTTTGAGTATAACACCTATTAAAATATGGAAGAATGGATATTGAAAAGGTGATATATACACACAGTGAAATGTTATTCAATTATAAAATGAATGGAATCCTGAACTTTCAACAACATAAATGGAACAAGAGAGAATTATGTTGAGTGAAACAAGCAAGACATAGCAAGAAATATAGCACATGTTCTCACTCCTTTGTAGAAAAAAAGTTGATCTCATAGAAAATTGAGAGGGAATACTGGTAATTAGAGTTTGTGAAAAGCTAATAAGAGGGAGGACAGAAAAGGAGTTTGACAAAAAAATTAAAATATAGTTAAATGTGAAAAATTATATGTCCTTTCTATGGCATATTAGAGTAACCACTGATTATAGTCATTTATGAAATATTTCAAAATAAGTAGAATATTACAAATGTTATCACACAGAGTAATGATTAATGTTTGAGAAGATGAAAGTGCTTGTGACCATTAATCATGATTTGTAGTCAAATTGAATGGATTAAGAAATACTTAGCAATTAATAAAGCACAGTTTGGTATGTATCTGTGGATGACTGACATGTAAACTAGAAAACTGAGGGAAGATGATGCAACATCAATGTGGGAAGCACCAACCCATAGAAATATAATTTGGATACAATAAAAATGGAAAGAAGAAAGTAGTGTTCCCATTTCAGAAAGCTCCAGTATTCACACTTACCCTTAGACATTGTCATCCAGTTTCTTCTGTCCTCCAAAGAAAATTTGTGCCAGTGACTACAGTAAGCTTCCTGGCCTTGTACACTGGACTGGTGCTTCATCTTTGATCACTCTTATTCTGAGGCTTCTACTTTCTTAGACAAAGCAGTTACTAAGTAATGGGCTGTCCCACCTCTTATCCCACATACAGCTACTGTAGACTCTCCCACCTCTGATCCTGTAAGTCTAGCTAATGAACCTCCTTGCATAAATATGCATATATTTTTATTAATTCTGTTTCCCTAGAGAACACTAACACAATGCTTATTACCCTGACCTTGTTATTGCAATTTTCATACATGTATCAAATTATAATACTGTATCTCACAAAGTTGTAAAAATATTATGTCTCAATCATGATTTCTTTTTTAAAAAAAAATCTCAGCTTAAATGAAGGAATCAACTAGAAAAAAGGCCAAAGGTGAGTGGTCAAATGTAAAAATCTATAGGTGCAATAAACATGGACCTGAAAACTAGCCATATATGGATAAAGAAGAAAATACATGCTCCCCAAAATTACCACCTTAAATGATAGAGTGATTGGTGCTGTTACTGACAAAAACAAAGACGAGAGTGACAGTAGATCGCATGGAAAGATGATTAATATGTTTTGGAGTATGCTGCATTACAAGTAAATATCCTATTTATAATAATTACAATTCATTGAATATATACCATGGTCAATACCAAAAAATTTTGGGAGCCCTATTCTATCTCATTTCTAACTGTGCCTCTCCCCATATGGTAGAGTATACAAAGTCAAGGTGTATGTTCACCAACAGCCTTTTTAGACCACCTTCCAGGGATCTACACGTGTGTACAAGATTCTTCTCAGTAGGAGATAGAGATACTCATGAGAAGATATTAGAGATGATCTGCAGAATGGAAGACGGCACTTCCACATGCCAAACCTTTTGGCCTAGAACACTAAGGAATCCAAGAGGGCTACATTGTCTGGTCTTCAGAATTTATAAAGTTGTAATTGTCAAGGAAGGAAACTGTCATTTTATGTAGCATTCAAATTAGAACAGATAAGGCACTTGGTCTTCGCTGAGCACTCTTCTCCTCTGCTGAGATACATCGCCTAATATAATAGACATGATATGTGAAACTTCATTTGTACTCATGTCCAGACCTACCGTTGCCTCCTGGGATGTCAAAAACTGTTCACATATATGACTTTATATAAGCCACATAATCAAAAATTTTGTGTTGCTAAGTTACTAAACCATTCTATATTATACAAGAAAGTATTTTTATGAACAAGAGTTGCCAAAATTATTCAAATGCCACCATGTACTTGAAGAGAATAAAGAATAGAGCTGGACACCGGCCTTAGCAAGAAATCCTTAAATACACTCTTCAACAATGAAGGTTTATTTCACTTATAAGTATGGTCTCTAGTTGCATCCATGTACCTATAAAAGCCTCAAGTTCATATGTTTTATAGCCTAGTAAAACCTCATTATATAAAAATACCACGTCTTTTTTATCCATTCCTCAGTTGATGGACATTTGGGTTGTTTCCAAGATTTAGCTATGATATCTATTGGTTTATTGAAAGGAACAGTTAATGCTTAATTTTTTGACCAATTTTGCATGCTCATATCTGTTAATGTGAACAGCTAATTTGAAGACAACAATATGCAATATAATAACCATTGGTGAATTCCTACCATCTTGTTTAGTGATGATCTATATTATTTCTAATTTTATATTATTTTATTCTCTTTAATGGTTTGATCAATCTTGCATTCTTACATCTGGTAATCTGAGCAACTCATTTGAAGATAACCATATGCAATATAAAAACCACTGCTAACTCCTATCATTTTGTTCTGAAACCCTGTATCATTCTTTTTGTTTTTGTCTATGTTGCTGTTATTTTGATATTGTTATTTTATTCTCTTCAAAAGAAAAAAAGTATGAAGGTTTAGCCCATTCGTGGAGCTCAAATCTAGATTATACAAGAATAGCACAAATGGTAGAAAACATAAACACTGAGTTCAGTCCTCTCTCTGAAGTGCGATATTAAAAGAATATGATATCTGTCCATCACAGAGGAGACTAAGTCATGGGGAAATCAGTGGAACAAGGGCCAATGTGGAGAATAAGTGAAGATACTGGAAGAAATGGAGTTGAACACCAGGAGATGTATCTCATCAGAGTAGAAGAGTGCTCAGCAAACACTAAGTGCCTTATCTGTTCTAGGCTCTTGGTCTTCTGGAGATGTATGAGGCATAATCAAAAGCTGGTAAATGTTTATTTTTTAATTACAAGGGTCTAATTCTTAGTTCTTGAAATTTCTAAGTATTAGTCCTCCATCTGAAGAATCACTGATATTTTTTTCTGATTTTATGAGTTGTCTCTTCCCTCTTGGTTTGTTTGCTGCACAAAAGATTTTTCAGTTGGAGTTGAATTTATTCCATACATATTATTGAATCATAGCACAATGAAATCAGAAATAAATGGCAAAAGAAACTGCAGAAACTATGTAAACACATGGAAATTACATAATACTTTCTTGAATAATCAGTAGGTCACAGATAAAATTAAAGAAGAAATTAGTCTCTACAATTCAATGATAATGCCAACTTGACACACTGCGACCTATGAGACCTGATGAAATCAGTCCTATGAGGGAAGCTGATAGAAGCAAATCTCCACATCAGAAAAATAGAGTGAGATCCAATAAATAATCTAATGATAAACCTCAAGGTTTTTTTTTTAAAAAGAGGAGCTATCTAAACCCAAAACTAGTATGAGGAAGGCAACTACAAAGATTACAGCAGAAATTATTGTAATAGAGATGAAACTACAAAAACTAGATGAATTAAAGAGTTGGTTCTGTGAAAGATTAAATAAAATACACAAGCTGTTAGCCATTCTTATCCACACAAGGGGGAAAAGCCCTGAATTCATACAATTAGAAAAGGAAAGGATGAAATTGCAGTGGATTCTGCTAAAATCTAGGAGATTTTAGGGACTTGCTTTAAGAAACAGGCACTATAGTGAAATGAATATTTAGAAAAAAATGGATGGGTTCCTAGAAGCATATGAATTACCAAAGTTTAATAAAGAAGATATAAAAATTCTAAATAATCTAATATCAGTCAATGAAACTAAAGAAGTTATTTTCTAAAAAGCCAAGAAAAGCCCAGGTCCTGAGCGATTCACAGCCAAATTCTACAGGAACTTTAGAGAAGATAATTAAATCAAAAAGGAAGCAGTATTCCCAAAGTCATCCCAGTAAGCAAATATTTAAGCAATTGATGGGCAAGATTTTCCAGGAGCCTACGGTTAATGTGTTGTCAGTATTTTAGCACTAGAATTCAATCCAAACTAGATTTTTCCAAAATGCTTTTTTAGAGTATTGTTCAGGAAGAAACAATAGAGCACCTAGACATAGAACTCTTTTCCTGCAGATCTCTATCCAGATGTATTGTCCACACTTATTGACCTATTGTCTGACAATGTGGGAATCAGCCTAGCTTTGGGCAGAGTTACCATGAATCGATCAGCATCTAGGTACTATGTCAAACTTGTGGCCACTAAAGCCACCAAACTGTTCTGTACCCTGAGCCTAACACTCTACAAGCCCAGCATAACACCAAGTTAGGGCCAAGACCCAGAATTTTGTGGATTGTATGTTGCTGAGGTGGACTAGTTGCCCAAGACTGCTGCAACTTCTCACAAGTAATGCTACCTGTTATATGTGTCCCATCTCTTCACCTGGAGAACATCTCTTCCAGATTCTCTGTGCATAGGTAGGCCTGGGGAAGGAGGCCATTGGGATTTTCACAGTGTCGGGTCTCACATAACCCCACTAGGTGTCAAGTAAAGTAAATGGGCTGTTCTGCCATTCTATGCTGCATGAAGTTGATGTAAAGTTGTTGAAGGTAGATCTTTGGCTACTTGGTTGAAAGCTAGGTATTCCTATGTCTCAGAGCAGCAAGAACCTGTTAAATCTCAGTGTAGACTGAGTGACATACTGCAGCTGGTGGTGATGCAGATCAAACCAAGTGTCTATTCCACTGTAGTGCATGTCTCTGTTTGGTGCTAAGGCAGCTGTAGAGCTCTGTCTGTGATAAATGTCCTGGTGATATCTGTGCTCCCTCAGGTTGGGAGACTGGTGATAGAGACAGGTATTTGGCAATCAAAGCCAGTGGCAAGCTGGGTCACAAATGATTCTCACAGTTTCAAGATCCTGGACAGTTCTCCGATGAAGCTGAATTTTCTCCAAGCCCATCCCAAGGCTATAAATGACATAGCAGAAATTTGAGTTTGTCCCACAGGTACAAGCATTTCTGATTTATCCTGGAAGCAGCCTCAAGGTCCTTTCCCTGAGCTCTGGCCTATGTATGGGACTTTCAGCTTCTACTTCTTGCTGACCAGAAGATCTTGTACTGCTGGTGAAGATCTTATACTCTGAAATAAAGCCTTGTGCTAGACTTTGTGCACTGCTTCCCAGTGGATAAAATCCTGATCCAGGTGGTTCTTCTAGAGGTTCAGGGAAAAGTGATGGAGGTAATCTCTTTGCTTCCTGGATAATGCAGTTACAAATGATCATTCTTCAGGTACTCCCTTTACAGTAGGTAGTTCTGTGATGCACTGGCTGGAGTTGAGGTGGGTGACATGAGAAATTCCATACTTCCTACCTTCTTTAAAGAGTCTTTTTCTTTTGTTAAATTGAAAGCAGATAGTACGTTTTTTCACTTGATTTTCTTAGCTTTTTCACTGGTACTTTGGTGCATGCACAGGTGTTCAACATGGTGTCTGTGGGGAGAGATCTTTGCTCAGATTTTTGCTCAGTTGCCATCTTGATCTGTCTCCCTTCACGTAAATTTTAGAACAAACAAGTAAACATCTACAGAGAACCTCAATTAGATTTTGATAGAAATTTTTTAAACTTACACATATATTTAAAATATAATGACATACTTTCCATGTTGTCTTTCAGTATATGAATACATATTTAGGTCTTTTCTCTTTTTCTTCAGTGCTATTTAGCTTGCAGGACATATATGCTTTACATATTTTGTTAATTTTATAATTAACAAAATATTAAATTGAATGTTTCCTTTCTTTGGAATGATTGCAAATGGTATTGATTTTAATTTCAGTTCCTACAAGTTTGTTGTCAGTATACAAAATGTAATTGATTCTATGTGTTGGTCTTGTGTCCTGCAACTTAATGCATAAATTTGATCTAAAAGGAGCTTTACAAATTCTTTCTGATTATACTCTGGTTTCTCTTCAGATTGCATAAATCTTTCGCCTTTTACAAATTCTTTCTGATTTTTTACATAAACAAATCATGCCATTGAGAAATATGGACAGTTTTATTTCTTTTTCAGTGTTTAATTAAATGTTTTATTAAAGACAACAATTCCTTGCTGTTCACTGCTGATATTTTGGAATGCAATTGACATTTTAATGTGATTGTGTATGAGAAAATCTTGGAAAATCTTCTCTTTAGATTTAGTAGTTTGAGTGTTTTCTTGGTCTTTTATGGTGAGAGTTGTATGGTTTACATATAAGACTTTAATTTCTCCTTGAATCATATGGATTTCATTTTTTTCTTATCTTACTGTACTGGATAAGACTTTCAACACAATAAAAAGGTGATTATAGTAGATAGCCTTAACTTACTCTTGATTTTAAAATTTATGCTTTTAATAATTCATTATTGACATGATATTTGTTATTTTTATTTTTTGGTACTGGAGATCAAACTCAGGGCCCTGCACATTTATGCAAGCATCCTAACACTCATTATATTACTAGATTCTGATATATTATCTTTTGAAGTTCATTTTGTAAATAAGTGTTGTCTGGCTATAGAAATTCCCTAATACTCTTACTAAGAATTTTCTTTTATCATAAAAATGTTAAATTTTACCAACTATTTCCTAGTTATAAAGGTAATCACATATTTTCTTACTTTAAAGTCCTACATTCTATATTACCTGCTTTCTACACATATTAATTATCTTTTATTTTAATCAAGTTATATACTTTTGTTAGTCGGTATCTGCAGTGTATTATTTCCAGTGATTCTTGTTCATCAAACTTTTCTGCTTTTGTGTTTTATGATTGCTTCATTTTTGAACACTGAGATTTATTATTCCTTGTAACTTTATTTTCTTTGTAAATTCTTCAACACCAGGATTTCAAATATGTCCTTCCAAAGATAATTTACATTTGCTTTGCGGATACAATTCAACAAGAGTAAGAAGCAGGAGATATGGTGCAAGGTCTAAAACTTGCTAATGGAAAGTTATCTTTTTCTCATTCAAGCATGAATTTGATCTCATCAGTATGTTGTATGTGACAGTGTGGTTAAAACAGTAAAACTTCTATATACAGTGAAACATGGCTGAGATATAAACATATTAATATACTTGCTGGTTCTTCTACTGTTTTAAATGCTACATATCTGTAAATTAGGAGCACAAATTCTTACAAACATTAAAGGTGAATAAAACAAAGTAGTTGATGATTTGCTCACCAAGTGAGAATAGCAGTGAGTTTATCTACTATTTTCTTAGTAGTAAAACAGGAAAAAAAGCTAGAATTAATACTCGTATATAGATAAGAATCTATAATTACTGTTTAAATGATTACTTTTGCATGTTGGTAAATAACAAATTTCAGAATTGATATTATCAAGGATATATACATATGTATATATAGCATTGTAGCTTCATATAGAATTATAAGTTAAAAGCTTTCAATTTTCCAAAATTTATTTTGTTACATTTATACTCATATTGTAAATTTTCAATATATCATCCAAAATTCTAATATTTTGAAGTGTACCACAATCAGTAAATATTTTACAGTCATTACTTTAAAAGGTATTTGAAGACCATCATGTTTTATATTAAGCTTTTCTTTTTGATTGAGAGAGATGTGATCAAAGAAAGTAACCTCTCTCAGCCACTACCTAACCTAATATCTTCTAATTTTCACTATGAGGAAGGTATAATTATTAACATTGTAAAGATAAAGAAACAGTCAGAAGTGGAGCCAATATTTAAGTGAGGAAAATTTAGATGAATTTGTGGATAAGAGAAAGGAATGCGGACAGAAGGAGGTTTTGTATATTGGCAAATTATCCTGGCAACATTCTTTTAAATTGTTCCCCGCAGTTCTGTAATCCACTGCTGAGAACTTCAAAATAAAGGAGGTTTTGCATTTCCTGGAGAAATACAAATTGCAGTTTATTCTTAAACTAGCAATCCAAAGGTTATGCTATCCATTAGTCAAAGTCATTATTATTCAAGTGACAGCATGATGTTGCATTAGTAAAGGTAGGTGTTAAAAAATAAGCATCTTGGATTAAAATTCCAGCTCTGTCCTTTACTTGGAATGAATAGTCTTGAACAAATTCCTCAGTCTTTGTAGCTCAGTGTTCTGTACAGTGAAATAGGGCTAGTAAAATACCATCTCATAAAGTTGTGAAAATTAAATCAGATAATTCATTTTAAGTACAGTATGGCAGTTGTAAATACTAACTGGTCATAATCTTCCATTATAATTCTGAAGTACATAATAATAATGATAATTATGATTATGGAAATGGGCACTCATTTTTAATGAAGATGAGAAAATCAATGACTTTACAAAATAATTTTAGAGGGAATTTCAGATTTACTCTGTGGTTTAAGTGAAAGAAGATAGAATTGAAAGCCAAGAAGCCAGTGTTTGAATTAGAAATATTCCACTAACTTCTTCAATTATCTTGTAGCTTATCTGAATTTCACTTTCCTTATTTATGGAATAGATATTCTTGAAAATATTAAATGGAAATGTGAAAAATTTCACATTTGTAACACTATAATTGAGATGGGATTACTATTAAAATATGTGAGGGTTTCAAGTTTCTGTAAACTGCAAATATCATAAGTAGTCTGAGACCTTACTCTGAAACTAACTGCTTGTTAATGGCAGGCTAGAGTTAGAGGAAAAAATTCCGAGAAGTGCCTACCATATTTGAGATTGTTTAATCAGGAGCCATTTGGGAAGCTGTCAATTGTTTAAAATTGAACTACTTTTGGAATGAGAAGCCACAGAATAACTACAAGTCAGCATTTCTAGGGTCACCTGCAACAGTGACTAGGTATGAAACAAGATGTAGTTGTGGACAGGGTGTAGACTAGACATAGACATGAGAAATTTAAGCTTAAATCAGGAAAAATGGCATTTCTGGTCTGCATGCTCACAAGCCACAATGGTTTTGATTGTTTTTTGGAGAAAGCTTTTTCTGAAAGTGCTGGCCTTATGTCCAGTGGACTGCTGGCCATCCACCTACCCTATATCCAGTAAAGAACTCACTAGTCTGGTTTCTTTCCTCTTCTGCATATGTCTTGAAGTATATACTTGGCTTGGAAGGTTGCCACATCCTGGGAAGTATGAACAGAGGGGCCAGAAGTATGAACACAGAGAACAGAAAGATAAGTTGAGAAATCAAGGACATGAAATGAAGAGAAGGGCTCAGAACCTGGGAGTGCCTTTTATGAATACAGTCCTCGGGTGGGTACTCTAGAACAACCATGACTAGCAGGAAAGACCGGAAAGTGCTAAGCAGTCTTACACAAAAGGGTGAGCATGGAAACAAAATAAGACTTAGTAAGTGACTGACAGTACCTTCCTGATATCTGCAGGATCCCAATATTGCAGACTGAATAGGAAACTTTAATTAAATACCTGGAGGAGTATTTTGGACTTCTCTTTTTCTTCTTTGATTTTATTTTTCTTTCTTTTGCTTGTTTTTTATTCCTTCTATTTCTCGGTAGTTCTTTTCTGTTACTTTTATTTCCTTCTATTAACTTCTTTTACTTTTGAATTGAATATTCTATCTTCTCTCTCCTCTTTTGGAATTTCCTTTTATTTTTGAAATTTTATTTCTTTCATTTTCCCCATTCACACTCCCTCTATTTTAACTGGTATTACTATTAACCTTTTTATATCTTTAGATATTTATAGAACTCTATGCTATTATTGCTGAACTCTTTGTATTGTTAATTATGGTATAATTGTTGGTTTTAGAAAATATTTACTGTATGTTGTGAGTTGCATCTAAATGTCCCCCCAAAGCCTTCTTTAGTGTTAGGTGGTATTTTCTGGAGGTGCCTGGATTTAAGATATGTGATGCTGGAAATAAGGTTATGATACTGGGTTTAGGGTGCCCTACCCTAGCAGTGGGTGGCACAAATCAATAGGATTACAGCCTGGATAGACTGTAAAAACTGCTTCTGCCTGCTGTTTGCTGATTGCTACTTCAGTGGAGGCTGACTTATTCCCACCCTGCTTTGCCATCGACTGTTTCTCCTCCATAACGACCCTCTACCATGCCACCCTTCCTTGGCCCAGCTCATAGTGCACTGAAACCTCTACAAACTGTTAGCCAAAATAAACCTTTTCTCCTTTAATTTAGAGTGTTGGATATTTTGCCTCAGTAATTAGAAAAGTAAATAAAACACCGTATGTCAATATTTTATTTGCATCTGTGTCTATACTATTATTGAAAGTCTCTTTTGTATTGTTAATGATGGTAAAGTTGAAACTTTTGTTGGTACTTGTATGTCAATATCCACTTTTTCTTTGGCCCTACTGTTGTTGCTGATTTCGTTAGTATTGCAAGAGATAGCAGAGTTGTTTTTATTAATTGGCTTTTGCTGTATACCAAAACTCAGGCTGCTTTTGTGTTTTCAACATAACTGTTGTTTCCTTCTGGACAACTAGGTGCTGGGAAAACTACATGGCACGCTTCACTCCTCTAACTAAGATATGGTCAAATCTTGGGACAGAGTCAAAGGTCTATAGTTAGCCACACCCAGAACACATCACTAGGAAGCAGACACTAATTAAAGAGTTTGATACTAGCCACAAAGTCTTTCCACATTAACTTGATTTCAAAGCCAGAAAAAACTCAACTACAAAAGGAAAAGTCAGCCCAAACTAGTTAATAAATGTAGATCAAAAAATCCTCAACAAGATACTGGCAAACAGAATGCAATAAAGTGTTTAAAATGTCATAAATCATAACAATGCAGACTTCCATGTCAGAATGCAAAAATGGATGAATATATACGAACAAATAAGTTAATATATTACATATAAAATAGGAAAGACAAAAATTACATGATCATTGCATTAGACACAAAAAACCTTTCACAAAATCCAAACCCACTCATAATAAATTTCTCAAAGTAAACAGGCACAGAAATACCTTATGTCTATATAATAAAAGCCATTTAAGACATATCTATCACCAACATTACAAAAAATGAGGAAATACTGGAAGATTTTATTTTCAAATTAGAAATAAAAAGATACTCACTGCTTAATATAGTTTTGCTTTGTTTTTTGTTTTTGGGTACTAAGAATCAAACTCACTACCTTGTATTTGTCAGGCAGGTACTTATGCCACTGAGTTATATCCCCAGCCCCTTAATATAGTTTTGGAAACTTCAGCCAAAGCTATCAAGCAAGAGAAAGAAGTAATGGGAATGTGTATATAAAAGGAAGAAATCAAACTGTCCTTATTCATAGATGACATGATCTTATACATGGAAGACAACAATAAAATTCTAGAACTAACAAAAAATTTAGCAATTTGGTCAGATAAAAAATCAATAGCTTTCCTATGCACAAACAATGAACCTACCAAAATTAGAAAAATAAATTAGAAAGTATTAGAAATAAGAAATTAGGAAAAAATAACAATACCTTCTAGAAAATTAAGTGCTTAAGAATTAACCTATACATCGAGGTGAAAGACCTCCCATAATGAAAGCTAGAGTACTCTGAAAAAGGTAATCAAAGAGGGCATCAGCAGATGGAAATATATACCTCTGTTCCTAGACAGGAAGAATCAATAGTGTCAAATGGCCACAGCCTGAGAAATTATATATACAGATTTCACATGGCTGAATAAAGGAGGACTCACATTGGAGTTTCTCAGAGGAAGTCAACTGAAATCAAAACTGGTGGGACAATGATTTGGACACTAACGCACAATGGTGAACAGTGGGAATTTTTTTTTCTTTATTTCTGTGTATTGTTTCCCTTTTATTGTCTGGTTGGGGTATTTTGTGGTTGTTCTTTGTTTTCTTTCTTTTTAAAAATGCATACATTTTTGTTTTATTCTATTCTTCTTTCTTTCCCTCCTCAACCATGTCCCTTGATCTTATGAGACCTCCATGTGAGTGAAGATAGTCTGTAACCATTCTGATTCACTACAATAACTTTTTCCTTTATTCTTCATTCTGTCTCTGCTGCCCTCTTCTCTAGTTTGCCAAAGCTTGCAAGATCATCTTTAGTCCTCCAACTTTACTTCAACAATATCTCTCTTCATTTCTGCCTCTATTTTGTCCACTTCACTCCTTCAATTTCCCCGCTAGAGTAAAATTACTCTACTAGGAGAAACTCATCACGTACACCACCTTGACTTATGATAGGTTCTGTTATATAGCAGATCTTACCCTTATTATTAAAGATATTAAATCAAGTGTTACCACAGATGTCAGTTTCTAGGCCATTTGTGATGCTACTGCTATTGCTAATTGTAATACTATAGCTAGTATGTCATAATTGTTATAGTCCATTGTTCTCCATTCTATAACAATACTGTGACTGTATGGGGTCATAACCACCACTGTAGTCCAGTACCAAAAGACTGGGAGCTGAGTCAAATAGTCGACAACTTCTCATTCTTAATAATTTGAAAAATTAGGATCTTGGGAGAGACACAAAAAAGAACCTCCTACACATGATTCTTGAAAAGAACAGACATTATCTAGGCATGCTTCAATATTAGTGTTAAAGATACCTATTATAAGAAATTTACATGCATCAACAGAAAAAATAAAACAACAGCAAATGACAAGATATAAAAAGAAAACAACTCCAGATGTTCAGCTCAAACAGAACTAGTCCAAGGGACAAAATGGCAGAATGGAAGCCACACATCTGAAATTTATTAAATGATAGTAGTAGAACTTAAAAAGCAGGGGTAAGAAGCTATAATGAAAATCAGATCAAAAACAAACTCTTGGGTAAAAAAGAGATGATGATCATAATGAACAACTTATTTAGGAAATCTAGAGTAGACATAGGTTAAAAAGAAGAGGATCACGGGCAAATGAAGGAAATCATGATGCTTTACATAAGAAAGAAATAGAGTCTATGGGAAAGATTCAAGAAGATATCCAGGAAATTAAATATTCAATTCAAAATTTGCAAGATCACATGAACAAAAGTGAAGACATAATTTCAGATCTAGAAGACAGGATTGTGGCCAGCAATTATGAAAAGAAAGATATCTAAAATTACAAGGGGCCATGAAAAAACAATCCAACAGATGCAAGTTTCTGCAAAGAAAAATACCAGAAGATTGAATGGAGTCAATGAAAAAGCAGAAGCCAGCACAAATGACATTACAAAAAACTATTCACAGAAATAATGGCAGAAAATGTCCCAAATACAGAAAAAAAAAATTCCGACATGCAGTAAATAAGGCATATAGAACTCCAATTAGCATAGACCAAAATAAATCTATACCAAGGCATATAATAATCGAGATTCCAGAAATTCAGCACAAGAACAGAAAAATAAAGCTGTTAGAGAAAAGAAACAAATCACCTATAAAGGAAAGCACAGCAGACTTCTAAACATAAACACTTAAGTAAAAGAGAGCTTGCAGTGATGTATTTCAAGTCCTGAAAGAAAGTAACTTCCAACTCAGATTGATGTGCCCTGCAAAACTGTTTGTGAGAAAAAATGGAGAAATAAAATACTTCCATGACAAAAGACAAATGAAGAAAATCATAACCACAAATCCAGTTCTACAATGTGCTCTGAAAAATATGGTAGAGGGAGATAACAATGGGCACAAATGCACAAATTCCAATAGGAAGTAGCCATCAGGCAAGACAAGCAATGAAGCAGAGGAGAAAGACAAGGAACCAATAACAGATAATAATATGACAAGAATACTGTGATACATGTCAGTTATAACTATCAATGCTTTGCCTCAATTCACCAATCAAAAGAAATAGACTGGCAGGATGGATCAAGAAGCAAGATCCAACAAAATGCTGCATACAAGAGGCATATTTAACTCAAAAAGAAATTCATAGACTGAAAGTCAGAGGATAAGGAAAAATTCCATGAGACAAGATCCCAGAACAAAGCAGGAGTAGCTATCCTATTTTCAAACAACGTGAACTTCAAGTCAAGACAAATCAAAAGAAATAAAAGGGTCACTATATTCTTGTTAAGGGAAAACTCCAAGAAGATGAAATAACAATTATAAATGTATATGTACCAAGTACAGGGGCAGCCAAATATATAAAACAAATATTTGTGGACATGAAAAATCAAATAAGTACTAACATAATTGTAATAAGGGACCTTATCATTCCATTGTTACAAACAGATAAACTAGACACAAAGTCAATAAACCAATAGCACAACTGAACCAATCATGAGGACAAATGGACTTAATAGATATCTACAGAGTTTTCAACCCCACAAAATCATATTACACATTCTTCTCAGCAGCACATGAGATGTTCTTCAAAACAGACAACATACTAGCTCATACACTATGCTTAAGTAAAAGCAAAAAGAATTGAAATTATCCCATGCATATTTTCTGAGTATAGTGCAATGAAATTGGAAATCAACAGGAAAAGAACACAAAAACTCCATGAACACATAGAAATTAACAGTCAAATGAACAAAAAATTGTTCATAGATGAATTTTTTTAAAAAGAAATTACACAGTATCTACAACTAAATGATAATGCCAATTCAACATACTAGAATTTATGGGATGCAATAAAAGAAGTCCTGAGAGAGAAATTTATAGCAGTGAACAGCCATATCAAGAAGACAGAATGAGCTCAAAGAAACAACCTAATGTTGAATCTCAAACTTGTAGAAAAAAGAACAAGTCAATCCCAAAGCCCATAAGGGAAAAGAAATTATAAAGATCACAGTAGAAAATACAATACAAAGAAACAATGAATCAGAGAGCATGTTGTCTTAAGGATTAAAAAATTTCGTAAAATTTTAGCCAAGCTTATCAAAAAGGGAAAAAAGACAACTTCATGCAATTAGGAAGAAAAAGTGTCAAAGCACAAGAGATACTACTGAAATCCAGAAGACCATCTATATATACCTACTTTGAGAAATTGTATTCTAAAACATGAAAAATACAGATGAAATGAACAAATTTACAGATATACATGAACTATATATTTATATAGCTATCTATACATTTATAGATATATATATGAAATTTACAGATATATATGAACTACCAAAGCTGAATCAAGATATAAAAATTATAAATAACCAAATATCAGTCAGTGAAATTGAAAATGCAGTTAAAAATCTACTAATGAACAAAAGCCCAGATCGTGATGGGTACAGAATCAAGTGCTACAAGAAATTTAGAGAGGATCTAATGTCATCACTTTTTAAACTCTTCAGTGTAATACAAAGCAAAGGAATACTCCCAAACTCAATCCTGGAAGCAAGTATTACCCTGATAGCAAAACCAGAAAAAGATTCAAACAATAAAAGAGAACTATAGACCAATCACCCTAATGAACATAGATGAAAAATTCCTCAATAATATACTGGCAAAGAGAATGCAGCAAATCACCAGGAAAATTATAAACCATAACAAAGAAGGATTCATGCCAGGGATGCAGGGAATTTTCAATATATGCAAATCAATAAGTATAATACACCATATGAACAGATGAAAAGAAAAAAAATTACAAGATCATCTCAATAGATGCAGAAAAAGCATTTAACAATGTCTAAAACCAATTTATGATAAAAATACTACAGAAAATTGGAAAAATTAGCAACTGTCTCAAACTCATAAAACCATCTATGAAACACCAACAGTTAAGATTGTACTAAATGGTCAAAAACATAAAGCTTTCACTCTAAAAATACTAAGAAGACAAAGATATCCACTATCACCACGCCCATTCAATATTATAATGGAAACATTGGTAGGAGCACTTAGACCTGAGAAAGAAATCATAGAAGTAAAATATCATTATTTTCAGATGACACAATACTATACATAGAAAATCCCTAAAATTCCAGATTTAATAGTCAGATTCAGTAGAGTAGCTAGATACAGAGTAAGCATTCAAAATCAATAGCATTCCTGTACACAAATAATGTACTCCCTGAGAAAGAAATTAGGAAAACAACACCCCTCACAATAGCATAAAAAATTAAATTCTTAGGAAAAACTGAAATACTTACTAAGCAATCTAACAAAGGCTGTGAAAAATCACTGCATTGAAAATTAAAGTACTCCAAAAGAGGAGTTCTAAGAGGATATCAGAAAATGGAAAGATATTCCCTGCTCTTGGGTTAGAAAAACCAACATAGTGAAAATGACCATACTCCCCAAATTGCTATACAGATTTAACGTAATCTCAATCAAAATACCCTTATCATGTTTCATGGAACTAGAGAAAACATTCCTCAAATACATTTGGAACCAAAATTGACCAAGAATAGCAAAAGCAATTCTTGACAACAAATTCACATAAGGTGGCATCACAATCCCTGACTTGAAATTATACTGCAGAGCTACTGTGATAAAAACAGCATGTTACTCATGCAAAAATAGATCTGAGGATCAATGGGACAGATGAGAAGACACAGAAACAACTTCAAACACACTCAGCTACCTCATTATTGAGAAAGTGACAAAACACATTCAATAGAAGAAATATAGTCTCTTTAATAAGTGGTACTGGAAAAACTGTATTTCCACATGCCAAAAACTAAAACTAGATCCATGTCTATCACTAGACAATAAACTAAAATAAAAATTGATCAAAGAACTCAATATGAAAAGAGAAACACCAAATCATCTGGAAGATAAAATAGGTAGATCGCTGGAAAACATAGGCAGAGACTTCATGAACAAGACACTGATCACACAGAAACTATCACAAAGAATCAATACCCTGGATCTCATCTTATTGAAAATCTTTTGCACAGCAAAATAAACCACCAATAGAATAAAAAGGCAACCCACAGTATGGGAAAAATTTATGCCAGCTGTTCTTCAGGTAAAAGACTAATATCTAAGAAGCATGAAGAACTGAAAATAATCAGATTCTTCCTCCCAGTTCCACTACTCACTCCAAAAATGGGCATCTGAGATAAACATTTCTCAGAAGTACAAACACCAAATAAATCTATGAAAAAAAGTTCAACCTCACTGTTCATTTGAGAAATACAAATTAATGTAATGCTAAGATTCTAACTCATTCAAAAAAGAATGGCTATTATCAAGAAAACAACTTATAACAAATGCTGTGGAGCTGTGTTCAAAAGGGAAAATTTTTCCACCAGTGGTGGGAGTGTAAGCTGGTGAAACCACTGTGAAAATCAGTATGGTGATTCCTAAAAATTCTTGGATTAGTGGCTCCATTTGTCCCAGCTGTCCTCCTTCTGGATATCTTCCCAGAAGGATTAAAAGCATTATAACACAGCAATATACATGCACCCACGTTTATAGTGGCATCATTATAATAACTAAAACTTAGATGTAACACAAATTCCCATCAATGGCTGAAGGGATAAAAAAGGTGTTATTTTTATATATGAAGGAGTATTACTCAGGCATAAAGAAAGATAAACTTGAGACATTTATCATAAACAGATAGACCTTGTGATCATAAACATAAGTGAAATAAATCAGACACACATGTAAATATCACATTACCTCTCTGATGTGAGAAACTAAAATTGTAAAGAAGAACATAAATGTAAATAGATATCATGCAATACAGAGAAACTGTTTGAAAGGAAAAGAGTACTAGGGAGGGTGAGGAGGGAAGAAAGGAAAACAAAAAGGATAAAATGAAAAACACACTTTGTGAATAGGGAGGAAAAAGAGGTTTAAAAAGAAGAGATGGGAATGGGAAAAAATTGGAATCTAAATGTATTATGTATGGATGCAAATTCCCTATAATGAATATAGTCATTATGTATACCTAAATTGTGCCAATAAACTTAAATTTAAAAAAGAAATGATATATAGATAGATTTAATGCAATTCTAATAAAAATACCAAGAGAATTCTTCAAATAAAAACAATTGTAAAATTCATACTGAAACAAAAGAAGATCCACAATAGTGAAAACACATCTGGGCAACAAGATCAAAGGACGATGCAGCAAGATCCTGGATTTCAAACTGTATTACAAAGCTACTGTGATAAAACCAGCATGATTCTGGCCCAAAAGCAGACATGTGGATCAGTCTGAAAGAACAGAGATTGAAAAAGAAACCTCAGACATTTTCAATCTTCTAGTCTTTAACAAAGAGACAAAAAACATGCTGGATGAAAAATGGATTCCTCAACAAATGGGTCCTGGGAAAATCGGTTACATACATTCAGAAGATTGAATCCAGGCACATATATCTCAGCATGCAGTAAAGGAAAATCAAAATTCATCAAAGAGAAAAAATTAAAACAGAAACACTTAATTTATGAACAGACAAAATTCATAAAATTCTTGAACTTGTAAGTTATAGAAAGGACATTCGGAAAAGAAACCCAATTTCACAAGAAACAACATCATCAATCAATTGTGATTATATAAATTAAAAAGCTTTTCCACAGTAAATTAAATAACCAACAGTGTGTAGATACTGCCTATAGATTAGAGAACATTTTTAAAACTATTCTTCACATAGGAAACTATCTAGAATTATAAATAACTCAAAAAAAGAGACTTTCCAAATTTAAAGACTCAGCCAAAAATTTGGAAAATGAAAAGAACAAATTTCTCAGAAAAGAAAAACAAATATCAAAAGTAAATATTTGAAAAATGTTCAGCATCTTTAGACTTTAAAGAAATGCAAATTAAAATAACACTGAAATTCCCTCTTTAGAAATAACGGCTATCATCAAGAAATGAAATAATGACAAATGCTGGTGAATTTGAGTGAAAAAATGAACCTTTATTCATTGTTGGTGGAAATATCAACTACTACAACAATTATGGAAATCAGTATGGATATTCCTCAAAAAATGAAAACTAGAAATGCCATTTGACCCAGCTATCCCTCTTTTAAGTATCTTTCTGAAAGATTTAAAGACATCATATTACAATAATACATGCATATCCATACAACTCATAATAGCTAAAGATTGTGATGTGACTGCTATCCCCATTAACAGATAAAAAGTTAAAGAAAATTTGCATATCCATACAACTCATAATAGCTAAAGATTGTGATGTGACTGCTATCCCCATTAACAGATAAAAAGTTAAAGAAAATTTGGTATTTATGTGTGGAGTATTACTCTGCCATAAAGATGGATGACTATGAATCATTTGTAGGAAAGGAATGTATTTTTAATAAAATTCATTTAGTCCATTTCTAAGTTTTAGTATTAAAATCTAAGTTTAGTATTAAAATCTTTATACGTTCATCATTGCTGAAAAGTCCAAGTCCAAAGTCTCCTGAGACTATATGAAACTCTTAGATGTGAATTACTGTCAAAAATCAATAAAAGTTTAATGCTGCCGACATTCCAGTTTTAGTATATGTGCTGCTGAAGAGAGCTCAATACTGCTGACTTGCAGTGGAATAGAGTAAGTATTCCTATTCCTAAAGAGAGAACATGGGAAATAGAAAGAAATCTAATTAAAGCAGGACCAAAATCAAGTCAAGCAAGTTCTGTAGCTTCATGTTTGGCATCTATGTCAGGATGTTTTGACATGAGAATTTCAAAGAACTTTGGTGGGCTGACTTCTAGGTAATTGCCAGTGACAACCATCATGGCTTCTCTCTTTCAATTTATTCAATCATTTCTTGTAGTGATTTTCAGCATATATTCCATATTCATAGTGTCCCCAAATTTCTGAGTTCTCCAGTTGATGTTTAACACACTCTCATAACTTCATGCAATGTTCTTTTGTGGACAGACTGACTGGTCCTCAGCCCTTCTTCTAAAATCTAGGTGGAATTCTCACTAATCCCACAACTCTTACACTCTACATTACTGTAAAATCAACACAATATGGATGATTCGGAATTCTGTCACCTATTTGACAGTAGCTGGGTTCCCATGAATTATGGCTACAGAGGTCCCTAGTTGGATCCCTGGAAACTGTGAGATGAATCTCAGTATATCAGCTTCCCACCTGACCCTTCTTAAGCAGGACATCTGGGACTCCTTCTCAAAACAGTCATTCACTTTCCAGCCCTTGAGCCTATGATGGTGGGATCTTGCAGCTTTGTGGGATGGCCTCAAGGGATCATGCCCATTGTCTAGTGCAAAGCACATGTCTTCTTACAATTTTTTTGGCTACCTAACTCTCTAATGCATCATCTTTGCAGGCACTTCTTTCTAGGCAAGCTTGAAAAATTTTCATCTAATATCATTCTCCTAAAATCTCTCAGAAGTACCAGTGCAACAGCCTGAATACTGAGCTGCCTTTACATTTCCTCTGCAAGACTAATTACCACCCTTGATCTCAGTCTCCCACAAAATCTCAGTACTGGAGGTAAATGATGACACATTTTCTGCCATGGTGTAACTCACATTGTCTCAAGTCAGATTGCCAGTGGAATCCTTGTTCCCAGTGCAAATTTCATGACATTGGTCTTTAATGTCTGCATTTTATCAACATTTATGTCTTCAGAGCTCCAACTAGAATCTTCTGCCATGTTCAGCTTACAGAATTCTAAAGCTTCTGTATGTAACCACCCTAAAATTTTCCAAATTCCTCCCATGAACCACTTCCAAATATTTTTAAATCAAATGGTGAGGTGACAATCACACTTTTATGTACCAAAGTCTGTCTTAGTCACTTTCCTTACAACTGAGACAAAATACTTGACACTTTTAGCTTAAAAGAGAGGTTTATTTTGGTTCACAGTTTCAGAAATTTCAGTCCACATTCAAGAGGCTTAAACAGAAACAGTCCAGTGGAAAAGTCTGCTTGGAGGAATGCTGCTCACATAATGGCAAACAGGAAGCAGAGAGAGAAAAATGAAGAGCTGGGAATGGAGATATACTCTTGCAGGAAATGCCCCAGTGACTGATTTATCACCAGATACAACTTCTTAACTACCAGTTAGCTGTAATTACTCCATGTTTAATCACCTTTCAACAGAGCTGGTATGAGCCCATGAAAACTCTGGGGACATCCTCCCTTTAAATCATTAGCCCCATCACGTTAATATTGTGGCTACCTTTAACATAGGGATGTATTATCTCCCAGTGATTTTGTCTGAGGATATCTTCAAAGAGTTTCAGCCATAGGTATCATTTTAAGTGCCACTTTAAAAAGATCATTATAAGAGTTTTCCCACGTTGGTACATAGTTCTCCTCTTCATGATGTTATTGGGTAAACAAAATTTCTACATGATATAGTAATAAAATATTGCAATTTCACTTTTTCCTACTAGCCTTACTTGCACAGATGAAGACAATGATTTTCAGAAAAGTGAAGCACTAAGCCAAGGGTTACATAGTTTATGACAAAGTCACAACTAAAAGCCAGATGCTTGGTTTCAAATGCTGATTTCTTTGCATGAAGCCTCTCTCCTTTTCTTTCACACAAAATCTTGGATGAGAAAGTATTTGGAAATAGTCATGTTATCTTTTTTATGAGACTAAGGATTGAATCCAGGACCTTTTCATTTAGTTATATCTCCAGCCCCTTTTCTGTTTTGATACAAGTTCATACTAAGTTGTTATGTTGTCCAAGCTGAATTGAACTTGTGACTCCCATGCTTTATCCTCTCAGATTTCTGGGACCACAGGTATGTACCACTGAACCAAACAGTATACATGTGATGTTAAAAAACAGCAGACTAAATGTAGTGGGGTAGTTCTGAGAGAGAAGGAGGTACAAGACATATGCCTAATCAAAGGCTCCAGATTTTACTTACAGGAGCATCCTATCTTCTCCTTTATATGCCAAAACATTTAACTATAAGCTATTCTATTTGTCCCCTAATGTGATGGATTTGGAATACAAGCTTGTTATAAATCCTACCCATGTGCTACAGACCCTTAGTTTCCTCCCTAATGATCAAATTATGCTTATATTCTTGTTCTTTAACATTCAGTTATCAATCCAGCTACTTCTTTTCACCTCTGGCAGGCTTAGCCTTGGATTCCCCAGAGTGTTGACTCTGGAATCTTGAAGTAGGTGGATTTGGGGATGATAGAGCTCTAGGATTTGGAGGTACTATTTTTTTCTGAGGCTAGGAATAAAAAGGATATGCCATCAATGAATAGACTGCAAGTTTCCTGAACTCTTGTACACTGATTTTTGTATTTTAACATAGACCCATTTATGATGGCTGTAACTAGGGAGAGTAAGTAGGTAGACAACAAAGAGACAAAAATTACTCTATACATTTTAAAAGCAGGAAGAAAAGAGTTTGGTGAGTGACAGCATCAAAATGGTAGAGTGGTGGTATAGGAAGCTCCAAACTCTTGTTGTGTGACAGAGAAATTAAAAGTAAAACAATCAGAGCTATTTGAATCAGCACTATATGAACTCTGGAAAACTAATATGTTTACATTAATCAATCAAGTATCCCAAAATTAAAAACCATCTTCAAATGGATAGGAAATTTCTGTAGTGTTTTTACTCATGGTGACAGTTAAACTTGATTTTTGTCAACTTGATTGGCTTCGTAGCTACCAAAAAATTGATGTAACAAAATTCTGCATGTGTATGGGTGGGTCATGGAATTGTGACTTGATTTGCATACATAGCCACTTGCCTCTTTGTCTCTAACACTGTTCCCCTGCTCTGCTTCCCAAATGCCATGAATTAAGCAGCTTTGCTCCACTACTCCCTTTTGCCATGGTGTTTCTCTTTTGGAGCCACATGACGGTGGGTAGAATTCCTTTTAAAAAGAAACCATTTGAAAGTTTGCATCCCTTAAATTGTGGAAGTTAGCTATTCTGCTATAGAAAAGGTGACTAATACAGAAAATTGGGACTGAGAAATGAGATAACTGTTGTGTCTCTAAATGACCATGACAGTTCAGAAGAGTTTGGAGGTGGTTTTTTGGTGGGAAGTTTAAAAAGGTTTGGAGATGCTCCGTAGAGAAACCCTAAAATACTACAAGCAAAGCTTGGTGGGCAATTCTGGTCCAAGTTCAGAACACCAAAATTCTGATAGGAATGTAAACAGTAAAATACAGCCTGAGGAGGTTTTAGTTGGGTACAAGGATTCTGTTGACAGTTGGACTATAGACGAGATATGTTATGCTGTGCCAGAAAATTTGTTATATCTATATTCTGAGATTTTGCAGAAGAGTGAGATCAAGGGTGATAGAGTAATTGATCTGGTGAATGAAATTTCAAAACAGCCCAGTATTGAGTCTTTGGCATGGGTACTGCTGACCACTTATAGTCAGAGTTAATAGTGGGAATAGGTTGCAAAAACAGAGTAGAAAATTTGAAAAACTAATTTTTCCCTAAATGGAATGATGTGAAAAGTGACAAAAGAAGCTGCAGCTGTTAAGAGATTAGCGTCATTAAATAGAAACCAAGAAATATGTACATGAATAATAAAAAATGATACCATGGGAGCATCTCAGAAATCTGAAATATGCCATCTATCACATGCTTAAAAGTGAAAAATGAAAGACTCATTTTAGGAGATTGCCCCAGAGGTATCTGCTTAAGGAGGGATTTTTAGGGAATTGATTTCCCTTGACTCATTTCCCTGTGTTTAGACATACAGGCACACAAAGGCTGCTGCATCCATGATTCAATATGGCATGGCTACTATTTGATCTAGTAGCTGACTTTGGCATTATCCACATGATACTAGTTTTACTGGCATACAGAATGAGAGAGTTCTGAGGTCAGAAATGCTTCCATCCAGAATTCAAGGAAAGTTCTGGGAGGCCAGGAAAGGAGCCCTGAGCATATAGTGCTTGAAGATATAGGAATAAAGTCAAATATGTAGTGGAGAACCCAAGAAATCTCACATGCTGTGTATGTGGAGGTATGCAAAGGAAAGCTGTAGCTTGTGCATAGAAAAGCCCAAGAGAGAGAGTATGTGGGCTGCTATCTGCAGGGGCATAAGAATGGGGTTACCCTTGCCCCTGAAGCTGGATATGGAGCTACAGGACTTTGCGTTGGTCCTGCTGGGTTTTGACTTTATTTTTGGGCCAATTTATTTCCATCCTCAAATTCTTCCCTTTTGGATTGGAAATATTTACCCTGCGTAATAGTATCTTGATTTTTAGTTTTGCAGTGCTTCACAGCTAAGTATTTGCCTTAAGTCTCAGAAGATACTTGGACTTGTACTTTTGAAGAGAACTTGATCTGTTGAAACTTTCAGGACAGTATTATTGCGTTTGTGGTTTTACACCAGTTGAATTGCGTTAGGCAGAATTACTAACTTTTTTTAATTTGGAAAGTAGCTATGGTTTAAAAAGCTGTGTTAAAATGTCAGGTTGATAGAGGGCAAAATGTAAAGATTAACCTTGGTTGTGACAATTTGGTTGTGGAGTTATGCAGGGAGTTGTTAGAGAACACTTTTGGGTGTATCTGGGTAGGTCATTGAGACATGAATTTGGGGTCTTTACATGGTTCCTGGCACCTTCCATTCTGGCACTGTTCCACTGCTCTGCTCCCTTGCTGCCATAAAATAAGAAGCTTTTCTCCACTCTGCATTTCTGACATTATGTTTTTGCTTAGAATGTAGCTGACAATGGACTGAATCCCCTTAAAATGTGAATCAAAGTAAAATTTTCCTCATTTAAGTTGTGGGTGTCAGGGATTCTTTCTAGCCATGGAAACTCTGATTAATATGCACAACTTTGCCAAATCCTTGCTGGTAAAGGAGTCTTGGTCTGCTTGAGTAGGTTGCAGCAAATGCCTAGGATCAATCTTGGAATAAGAAGCAAAACAAGTTTATTTGCAAAGTTTTGTGTTCATCTGTTTTGACCTGTCTAGGTAATAGCAAAAGTCCTGATGTAATGTGTTTATCCGCATTTTTCATAACTCACAATACAAGAGGGGAAAGTACCTCAAGAGTTGTAAAAGCTAAAAGACATATTGTAAAAACATAGGTGCTTGAAGATTAGGACCAGAAACATACAATATTTCATCTAATATGTGGAGTACAATATTGAGAGAGACCCTTTGGCATATCAAGTTTTTTAAAGTATCAGTGTATATGGGACATTTAGAAAGACATGATTATTCCCAGACAAGATGCATATCTATAAAAATTTTGAGAGGATTTGAAACTTTTACTTCACTTGATTCATTGCATCAACATAAGCCTCTCTAAGAGGTAAGAGAGCAATGTACAGAGAACTAATCTGCATAGAATGTGAAAGTTGATTGTTCTCTCTATTTTATTTTTTATTCTAGCTCTTTGATTTCCAGAATATCTCTAGCAGACATTATTGAAAACAAAATGATGTATCCAAGTGTCGTTCTCTGTATATTTGTCTTTCTTGAAGTACATTAAGCACTTGAAGATTGTTATGGTTGATTGGGAATACCCCCCGCCAAAGACTCATGTTCTCATAGGCAGGGATTTAGGAAGTCAGGGTTATTATATTTTTCAGTGGATTGATGCACTGAAAAATCCATGGCTACATATTCAGTTGGGAGGTGGGGCCTTGTTGAAAGAGGCAGGTCATTGAAAGCATGACCTGGAGAGGTATATCTCCCTACCTCCCTTTTCCCTTCCTGTTTGCCATTATGTGAGCAGTTTTCCTTTGTGGCGGGCCATCACAACATATCCTTTTTGCGTTGGATCCTCTCACTTATGGACTGAAACTCCCTAAAGAAGTGAAAATGAACCTCTCCACTTTTAAAGTATGGGTGTCAGGTATCATGTTTCAATACTGAGGAAGTGCGTAAGACACATGTGTACTTCAGTGTTTTTGAGCAGTTTCAAGAAATTTTCAACCATTGTTAATTCAAACAAATTTAAACCTCTCCCTTTTTCTCCACTGCTTCCAGTACTCCCATTGCATATATTTCATTGTGCTTAAATAATTCCTCCATTTTTCTGTGACCTTTCATTTTTTATTTGCATTATTTCTCTGTTATACGCATTGTGTATCTAATATCTATCCTCAGGTTGGCTCATTGCTTCTTCTGATAAACCTAATCATGATCTAGTAGTCCCATCTAATAATTTTTCATTTGATTATTGTAATTTTGAAATCCATATTTTTATTATATTATTTATCATTTACTTATCAAATATTCTTTACATCATTAAAAATGTTTTGCTTTGCTCCTTTCAACATAATGGCTACATTGAGACCTGTGCTATTAAATCCGTCATCTGTTCCCTCTTAGAAATAATTTCTATTGCCTGATTTCTTTCTTTCTCAGGGTTATGTATTTATGTGTCTCTTAGTTTTATAGTTTTTTGTGAAAAAGTGAACATTTTGTGTAGTATGTTTTAGGAACTCTGGATGATAATTGTTTTCTCCTCTTTGGAGCTTTTTGTTGTTTATTTTTAGTTTGGTGACTCACCTAAAATAGTAAAATCTGTTTCATCTTATAGTGAAAATTTTAGTGTTGCTTTAGAATTGCAATCCTGGATGGATACGCCATTACCCTAGAATTACATTGATTTTTGGAGGGCTTTCTTGGACAATGTTTCTCTTAAGGCGTCCTCTTTTGGTATTACCCCCTGCCTATTAATTTTCATTAATCTGTAGTTGGATGTTCTATGGTTTTGCTCAGGCCCTATGACATAAATTGCCCAGCAGTCTGATCAAATTCAATTCAGGTGGATGTATTTTTTAAGCTTTTCTTTGATTTTTGTTACAGTAGCAGAAGGATTTATACCACTCTATTTTTCTGGTTCTTTCTGATGAACACGATTACCTACAGTACTTTTTATCGGTCTTAATTTAGAGGAGCTTTTTTCCTTTGAGATTGACTTTATTGAACTTCCTGCATTATGTTTCAAAAATTCAACTTGGGAAGAGCTTATGAATTATCTTTTCTTGTCAACTGTTTCTCCACAAGTGCGAACTCTCAGTATACATCTATGAATGAGTTTAGGCAAGGGCATTCAGCATCTTAATATGCTTGGCCTTCTTTTACTCTTGTAAGTCTATAGGTAGGTAGCAGGTTGAGGAAGAGGGATCTTAATCTCTTGGTTGAACTCATCATGAATTTAGTCTCTTCCACTAGCAATTATTGGGAGTGAGAAATTCTGGTGACCTGTTCCCTTGGTGAAATACAATAACCTTTAGTTTTGCTAAAAGTTTAGTTTTGCTAAAAGGATAAAGAAGTCCTTCCTTTTTAAGTCTCACTGACTGGGTAGAGGTTACATAATCCACATTGGGTGAAATGAGGAAAGGAGTGCTATGTGGCTCAAATGCTTCAGGATCTGGCAATTTTTGCTGACTTTTAGCATATTTTCTTGAGCAAATGTTTCCCTCCTTGTTGTCTGTGAATCTCTACAAACTTCAAATGATTTTGAAAATATTTTGGTTAATTTTTCTTCTTATTCTTGGTAGAGGTACATACACTTTCTTAAGCTATTATGCAAGCAGTGCAACTCTCACCATAGTTTTTATTTCTATTTCTCAAAGTATTTGCTGATAAGTTTTTGGATTTCAGCAGCATTTGTTTTGATTTCAACTTTTTGATTATTAATTCCATGGATTTCATTCCTTTCTTATTTGGTAAGATTGGCCAGGGTTTGTCTATTTTCTTTAATCTTTCAAAGAACCAACTCTTCAATTCATTGATTTTTTAAAAAGTTTCTATTTCATTAATTTGTTGTTTGATCTTAATAATTTCCTTTCTTGTACTAGCTTTGGGCTTGGATTGTTCTTGTTTTCTAGGACCTTGAGGTGCATCACTCAGTTATTTATTTGAGCTCTGTCTTTTTCTGATGGAAATTCAGTGCTGTACACTTTTCTCTTAGGACTGCTTTCATAGTGTCCCATAGGATCCGGTAATTTATAAAAGCATTATCAATTGACTATAGAAACTATTTAATTTCTATTTTAATTTTACCTGTGACTCATTGATTATTCAAAAGTGTAATATTTAATTTTCATTTTGTTTTTAGTTTTTGTGGTGTCTTTTGTCATTAATGTCTAGCTTCATTGCAGTATAGAATGATCATATGTGTGGGATGATTTTGATTCTTTTGCGTTTACTCAATAATGTTTCATGAACTAGCTATTGGTATATTTTGGAGTAAGTTCTATGTGCTGCTGAGAAGAATGTGCATGCTGTTGATGTGGGATGAAACACTCTGTAGATAGCTATTGAGTCCATTTCAACCCTGATACTACTTGATTTAACCCTGATACTACTTTGTTGATTCTTTGTCTGGTTGATCTGTCCATTTTTAACAATGAGGTATCAATGTTCCCCATTACACTTGCATTCTGCTTACCGGATTTTTCATGTCCATGACTGTTTTGTTTATATGAAGTTGTATGTCCCACTATTTGGTGTACATATGTTTCCAAGTGTTAACTCTTCCTGTTGAATTGCTCCCATAATCAAGTGTTAACTTCTTTGTATCTAATCTGTCTTGGCTTAAAATCCAGAGCCAGAGTTCCCCCCAAAACTACCACAGCCATCATCAGCAACAGTGAGTTCCTGAGCTCCGATGATAAGGAAAACTGAGATCCCATCAGGAAAGCCAAAGCAACAAGCTTCACCAGGAGACTGAGCACTGCACCATCTCCCCTCTAGAGCCAGGAAATGATTCTCAAAGTAAGGACCAAAGCTCCCTCAAAGTGAACCGAACACATTCTCAGCAACAAGGTCCCAAGCTCCTCAGATGATGAGAATAGCCAAGTTCATCAGGAAAGCCGGCATGACAAACTCCTCCAGGAAAACCAAAAGCTCCTTACAACTTCTCAACAGCTTCCAACAGGCTCCCAACAGCTTCTACCAGCTCCCAACAGTCTCAACACTTCTTCCTCTCCAGTTCTGCCTCTTTTGCTAATGGCAACTTTCCTCAGGTGGGCCTCCCACACCCAGTAGCATACTGACTCAGTTTAGCTGGGTGCTACAAGTTGACGACCAGTTGTCAATCCACCACAAAGAATAATGTATATTTTGTTTTTGTTCAGTGTAACACTCTGTAGATATCAACTAATTCCATTTGTTCCAAGTTTTTGTCCACTCGGAATTTCTTTGTTGAATTATTTCTCTGATTGATCTGCCCACTTTTCGAATGGATTATTGTATTCAACCACTGTATTTGTTTTTACATCCATCTTGTCTTTCATATCCACTGTCCATGTCTTGTTTTATTTCTTTATTTCCTTATTTGTGCTGTTTATATCACGCTGGCCTTGAACTCATTATGTGGTCCAGGCTGGTTTTGAACTCATGGCAGTCCTATCTCTGCCTCCCAGGTGCTGGGATTACAGGCAAACACCACCATGCCTCGCTCTTATTGGTTTTATAAAATTTGGTGTGCTGTAGTGCATATTAATAATTGTTACCTCTTCCAGTAGGATTGATCCCTTAATCAATATGTACTGACCTTCTTTACCTCTTTTCATAAGTATGGCTTAAAATCTACTTTGTCTCAATATAGGATGGCTCTCCCTGTGATTGTTGCTTGTGTTGTTTTGTTTTATTTTATAAATGTCTGTGTGTCTGTTAATATGTTTTAGTTCTTTTATCTTTAAAATAAAAAAGAGAAAAAGAATAGCTTTCCCTGCCTTTTTTTCTTCCAGTTCTCACTGTGTGGAGTACTCTTTCCCATCTTATGAATTTTAGCCTATATTTTCCTTTCTGGATTAAGTGTCCTTCTTGTATACAGCATACTATTGAATTCTGTTTCTTGATCTGTTCTTCCCATCTGTATTTTTGACTGGGGAATCGAGACTAATGGAGAGTTATTAACAATAAGTATTGACTTATTCCTATCAGTGTTTATTTTTCTGTTGCTAATTCCCTATCTTTCCTTTCTGCTTAACTTATCATTCTACCTTGTTTAATCATTTCTTTAGACCTTTTGCCAATGTTACCTTTATTGGCTCTTTCTAGTGAATCTTCAGAATGCTAGCTTTTTATTAGTGTTTTATCCACACTCATTACTTGTATTGTTTATTTGGCCTAATATCTGTTCACTTATGCCTTATGTGAGCTTGTTAAATGCTTTAGTGATCTGTTTTGTTACCTTCATGACATCAGTTTGAATAAGTAATTTGTGTGGCTTTTGGTTTCCTACATTTCATTGCCATATAGATCATCGTTGTGTGAGGTGGGAGATTTTGTGGGTATTTTCTTGGCCTGCCTCATCAAGTGTCTATTATTTGATAGCTTTTTGCTGATGCTTGAGGGTTTATTTGTTTCTAGTCTGAAGACCCCTTTATTTAATGTATGATATTTCAGTGGTGTCCTGTAAGTGTGGTTAGCTATTGGCTATTGCCTCTCTCTCAGAATATAGTCACTTCTGTGTACTTGGGATGGGAGGTTGCAGTGTATTTTGCCCATACCCAGTCCTCTAGAAAGGAACCACGGTAAAGCAATCCAGATATTGTCATCCAGAGAAAATCAAATAGCAACAGCTATGCCACTTGGCCATACTAATGAAATCAGCATCAATTATAGTATCAAATATAAACTGGATATTAACAATACCTAAGGACCAATAATGTACTAAAGCTATCTACAGAGAATAAATCTATCACTGTAATATGAGAACTAAGTCAAACCAAATATTCATGTACTGTTAGCCTGCGATAAATATGTACTAAATGGACCAAATTTACTAACAGTAGAACAGTGTTCAATAGCAATAGTGTAAAGTTAACCAGCTATATGGAGATTCATAAAACTTAGTAATTATACTAGCACTGCAGCAATTAACTAATAAAGGTAGAGGTTTCTTTGAAAAAAATTTAAATTTGAGTAATTAATCAATAGAACGTGAAGAGGAGGAAAAAGTAAGTTAAAGGCTCCTATTTATGAATAAACGGAAATCAGTAAGATTAGAGAACACTTATAGGACAAAACAAACAATAAAGAGAAAAATTATAAATAAAGAGCAATATACAGGAAATACAAATTAAATTTAAAAAGAGAAAAAATAAGAGAAATTTTTTTGAAAAGTAAGAAGAGAAAAGGAGAAAATATACTAAAAGAGTAAAACAAGGGAGAAAACAACAAGCCTCCTAAAGTCCAATGAAGAAAAGATAAAAATAATAAAAAATAGAAAAATAAATAAAAGTTTAATTCAAAGAAAAAATTTCTGTTCTTTTGAATGAGTGGTTTCCTTCAAAGTACTACATTGTTGATATCCAATCAACCCTAATTTTCTGTACTTAGCTATAGGGCCTTTGTGTTTTTTAAGTGACTTTTCTGAACTGACGGTCCCTCTGTCCATTTATCCCATGTTGTTGTTAGTGTCCAAATCAAAGTAAGTTCTTGCTTCCTTTGGTAGATTGTAAATGTGATTAGTTCTGTTTTCTTTTGGATATAGGCTGTGGGCTGGGCATTAAGTGGACTGTTCGAATTAATGCTGACAGTGAAGGTTTTCTTTTTCTCCATTCTCCCCCACAGTGCAATCCTTGCCTAATTATAACTCAGTTGGTTAGTCTTTGCCCATGCTGTACATGCCAGTAGGAAGTAAAACATACAGCTGGCTTGGAGTTGGAGGATGGTTTCATCCTTGCATTGCATAGGTACCACACAGACCATAATGGGCCTGCTTGCTTCATGAAGTTGTGCTCTCCTATGTGAACCTGCATTGTCACATATGGGACGGCCTTTTTGACTGTGTTGGGCAGGAACCATGTGAGTGGTGCAGACCTATTTGCTTGTGTTGAGGGATGATCATCTTCCAAAATCTCAGTTTTTAAAAGCATAAAAAGTCACTGGAAAATGTTCACTAGCATGGCCTCTCCAGTGTACTGTAATGACCTGGAAATTAATGTGCTAGAATGACAGAAACATTTGACTATATCTTTCCTCCTTCAGAGAAACATCATGAGAAAAAACAAACATTTCCCCCAACACACAACACTGGAGACTCAATGAGAAATTTTGACATATATCTCTGATCAGCAGTTGGAAGGCATTCTTACCACTGCTGCTCCTGGCATAGATGGAGTCTGAAAAAGTAATTTTAAATAAGGCGTAGAGTTTCATAGCATGCAAAAAATAATCAGCATATAAAATAACCAGCATGTAAATCACGTATAAAAAAGGAAAGGAGAAGAGTAACACACACTAAAAAGACCAGGAAAATCTCAATGTGATTGGAAAAAGAAATTTAAAAGGTGATACATGAGCAATGAAGCAAATAATGAATTTTTCCTCAATCTTAAATCACCTATAGAAAGATAAACTCGAGGCTTTTATAGGTAAATGGTCACGACTAGAGACCATACTCATAAGTGAAATAAATCAGACCTGCATGTGCAAGCACCGCATTGTTTCACTAGTGTGAAACCTGAAAGAGTTAACTTAAACTAGGAGGTATGATAGACGTTGTGAAATGATAGGAAAGCACTCAAGGGTAAAGGGCAACTGGGATGTGGGAAAAGAGAAGGGAAAGAAGGAGAAATTTTGTATGTATGTATATACAGGATAGTTAACATGGATGTTCTACTGTCTTCTATTTCTTTGCTGAAAGAAACTGTCAATGAGTCCTTGGTTGATCAATATTGCATGTCTCTATCTGTTTTCATGAGAAACCACTTTGAAGATATCAATATGTAATACAACAAGCATTGTTAATTTCCTACCACTTTGTTTGTAACTCCATATTGTCTGTACTGTTCTTTTGCTATTTTGTAAAAGGTTGTCTGTCTGTTAATGTTTTTCTCCTTTTGTTTTTAAAATCAAAAAAAATTTTAAAAATTAAAAAAAAAACCTATAAAGAAAATGCTTCAGTAAAACAATACAAAAATGTAAGACAAAAGCAAAATAAAATGTAAAAAATTTGAAGAATATGAAAAATCAGAAAACACTGGGAAAAGAATAGAAGATAAAAATGTTAATAAATGATAATTTGCATCTCTTTTCCACAGTGGTTGTTCCAATTACATTTCCACCACCAAAGAGCAAGAATTGTTCTAATTTCTCCACATCTTCACCAACACTTTTTATTTTCCTCTTTCTCTTTCTCTGCCTTTGTGTTTCTCTCTCTCCTGTCACCATTCTTCCCTGCATCTGCCTTTTCTTTCTTTCTTTCTTTCTTTCTTTCTTTCTTTCTTTCTTTCTTTCTTTCTTTCTTTCTTTCTCTTTCTTTGTTTCTTCCTGTCTTTTTCTCTTTCTGTCCTCTTTGACTCTTTCTCTGTGTCTTTATTTCTTTATCGTAATTGCCATTCTAATAGGTATGAAATTGTATGTCACTGTTATTTTGATTTGAATTTTTTAATGTCTACTAATGCTGAACTTTTAATGTGCTGATTGGAAATTCATATTCTTAGTAGTTTTTGTCTTCTCTAGTTTTAGATATTTTATTCAGTTTATTGGTAGAGCCGGGTGTGGTAGTGCACTCCTGTAATTCCAGCAGTCGGGAGACTGAGGCAGGAGGATCATTGTGAGGTCAAGCCCAGCCTGGGATACAAAGTGAGCTCACGGCCAGCCTGAACTGCACAGCGAGACCCTGTCTCAAAAAGGCAAAAAAAAAAAGTTTATTGGTAGAATTGAGACATACAATGTACATATTCATCATAGGAGGTTTGTACCTGTACATGATATCTTGATTCTTCTTTTCCTCAGTTCTTTTCCTTCTCTTTACCCATTTTCCCCCTCTTATTTTCAAACCTTTTTTTTCCATTTTATGATTCTTTTGTTTGTTTCCTTTTCTGTTGTCATTTCCATCTTCCTCCTCCCAATTTTCTCTGTTCTTTTGAATCACATCTTTGAATTCATAATATCTATTATATATTTTTCCTTATTTACTCTTTCAGGTTCTCACACCAAAGAAGCAATGTGATACTTACACACATGTGTACAATTTATTTCACTTCAGAGTACAGTCTCAAGGTGCATCCACTTATCTAGAAATGTCTCAAGTTTATCCTTCTTTATGTGTGAGCAGCACTCCATTGTAGAAAATAACCATATGTTTTTATTCATATATCGGTACATGGACATTTGGGTTGTTTCCACAATTTCGCTACTACAAATTATGCTGCTATAAACATGGATGTGCATAGATATCTGTGGTATGATGCTTCTAATTCTTCTGGGAAGTTACCCAGTAGGAGAATAGCTTGGTCAAATGAGACCTCTAATCCTACTTTTTTGATTTCCACAGTTGTTGCACCATACTACATTCCCAGCAGGAGAAGGAGATGAATAAATGTTCCTTTCTCCCCACAACCTTGCCAGCATTTCTTATTGGTGGATTTCTTAATGATAGCTATTCTTTCTGGAATGAGATGGAATCTCAGTGTTATTTTAATTTGCACCTCCTGAATGACAAGTGATGTTAAATACTTTTTATGTATTCATTTGTCTTTTTTATTTCTTCATCTGAGAAGTGCATATTCATCTTAGATGCTCATTATTAGATTGTGTCTTTAAATTTGGGGACTATGATTTTTTAAATTCTTTGTAATTTTTAGGTACAAGTCCTTTGTCTGAGAGAAAATTGGCATAATATTTTCCCACTCTGTTTTTTTTCACTCTGTTGGTAATTTCTTCTGCTTTGCAAAGCTTTTGAGATTCCAGTTGTTTATTGAGTATTACACAAGCCATTGGGGTTGTGTTTATGAAGTCTTTGCCTATACCTATGTCTTCAACAGTTCTTCCTATCCTTTCTTTCACCAGATGTTGTGTTTTCATTTTAATATTTAGATCCTTGATCCATTTTGATGATAAGTTTAGTGCATGGTGATAGACATGGGTCTAGTTTTGGTCTTTGGCATGTGGAAAGGCAGTTTGTCCAGTACCATTTTTAAAGAGGCTATCTTTATTCTAGTGAATGTGTTTTGGCCTTTCACAATGATGAGGTCGTTGAGTGTGTTTGAAGTTGTTTCTGCATTTTTAATCTGTTGCATTGATAATCAGGTCTGCTATACTTTATAGTACCATGCTATTTTTTTCACAGTAACTCTGAAGTATAATTTCAAGTCAGGGATTGTGATGCCCCTATATTGCCTTTTTTGCCGAGGATTGTTTTGCTATTCTAGATATCTTCTGTTTCCAAATGAATTTTAGGAATATTCTCTCTAGTACTGTGAGGTTTGCTAATGTTATTTTGATTGGAATAGCATAAAATCTGCACAGTAATTTTGTGAGTGTGGCCATTTTCACTATCTTGTGTCTTCCAATCCATAAACAAGGGATATCTTTCCATTTTCTGATATACTTTTCAATTTTTTTCACTATACTAAAATTTTCAATATATAAATCTTTTACATCCTTATTTAGATTGATTCCTAAGTATTTCATTTTTGAATGCTATTGTTAAAGGTGTAGTTTCCCTAATTTCTCTCTCAGTGAATTTGGTGTGTGTATAGAATGCTATTGATTTTTAAATATTGACTTTGTATCTAGGTACATTTTTAAATCTGTTTAATAAATCTAGAAGTCTTTGGTGGCTTGGAAATCTTCTATGTAGATTCAGGTCATCTGTAAATAATGATAATTTAATTTCTTCCTTTCCTGTCATTATTCCTTTTATGTATGTCTCACGTCTAATTGCTCTGGCTAATTTTTCCAGAACTATATTGAATAGGGGTGGTGATAGTGCTCATCCTTATTTTGTTCCTGATTTTAAAGTGAAAGATTTCAGTTTTTAACCATTCAGTTTGATGTTGGCTGCTGATTTGTTGTAGATGGCTTTCAGCAGTTTGAGAAAAAGAACATCTCTTCCAATTTTCTGTAAGGATTTTATTATGCATGGTCTTTGCACAATGCTTGTTCCATATGTACTGAGAAGATCATATGGTTCTTGTTCTTGGCTCTATTAATAAGGTGTGTTACATTTACTGATTTTTGTATGTTAAATCTTCCTTGCATCCATGGCGTGAATCCTACTTGGTCATGGTGTATGATCTTCTTGATGATTTTTTGCATTCTTTTTTCCCGTATCATATTGAAGATTGTTGCATCTATTTTTATTACAGAGTTTGGCCTGTAGTTTTCTTTTTTGGTTAAGTATTTCTCTGCTTTTCATATCAGAGTGATACTTGTTTCCAGGAATGACTTTAGGAGTATTGTCTCCCTTTCAATTTCATTACAGTCTTTCAGCCTTAATGGCATTAGATTTTTTCTAAATCTCTTGTAGAATTCTGCAGTGAATCCGTTGTGACCTGGGCTTCTTTGTTGGTAAGACTTTAATTACATTTTCAATTTCATTGACTGGTATTCAATTATTTAGATCTTTTTATCTTCTCTTGTTCCAGTATGGCAGTTCATATGTATCTAGGAATCTGTCCATTTTTGCTGGTTTTTCCATCTTATGAGAGTAAGTGTTCTCAAAGTAGGTATTGAAGATCTTCTGGATTTCCACAAAGTCCATTGTGATTTCACCCTATTCATTCCTAGCTGCATCTTTTTGATAAGGTTATCTAAGGGTTAATCAATTTTATTTAGTCTTTCAAATGACCAGCTCTTTGCTTCATTAATTCTTTGTATTGTTTTCTTAGTCTCAGTTGCATTAATGTATGCTCTGATCTTTATAATTATCTCTCGCATATAAGCTTTGGGTTTGATTTGTTTTTTCTTTACGGAAGTTTGGGGTTCAATATTAGGTTGTTTATTTGTGCTTCTTCTGTTTTCCAGCAGTGAGAATTCACTGCTTTAAATTTCCATTATGTTTGCTTTCTTACTCTCATAAGTTCAGATATGTTGTATCAGTATTATCATTTAATTGTAGATACTGATGATAAGATGGCTGAATATGCCTGGGGTTATTTCTGCACCTTCAGTTTTTCCACTCATCTCGATGCTTGTTTTTTGCCAGTAAAGTGCTGTCTGTATAACTGTAGCTTTATTGTGTAACTTGCATTCTGGAATTTTCATTCCTCCTATATTGCTCTTGTTGCACTGGATCATTTTTGCCATTCGAGGTCACTTTTAGTTCCATATAAATTGTAGGATTTTTTTTATATATGTTTCTCTGAAGAATGGTGATAGTATTTTGATTACAATTGCAATAAACTCATATAGCATTTTGGTGATATCTCCATTGTTATAATATTGCTAATATGCATTTGAGAACAGGGGATGGTTTCCATTTCCTCACATCATCTTTAATCTCTGTTTTCAGAGTTCTGTACTATTTATTATACAAGTCGTTCTTTTTTTGCTTAGGTTTTATGCCCATCAACATTAAAAAGTAAAACAATGAAAATGGGTTATGATTTTTCTAATTCTCTTATTATAATAAACAAATGGCAAATTGTAATAAAACCTATAAGATATACAAAATAGACAAAAACCACTCCCAAGGATGCTTTGATATGAGACTAAAAAACCAGAAATTTCAATAGTTATCTTATTCAAAGAACTACAAAAACACAGGCAAAGAATTAAAGGAAATTTATTAAACAAGAATATCAGCAAATTGATAAATAAATAAGTAAATAAATAAATCCATAAATAAACAAACAAAACATGTTCTGGTGCTGCAAGATATAACAAATGAAAGGCAAAATTCACTAGAGAAGTTAATCAGAAGATTTTGATGGTCAGAAAAAAAATTCTGTAATCTTGAAAATAGGACAATTGAAATTAACAAGTAAAAATTGAAAAAATTCCAGGAAGAAATATAGTCAGAGCCCAAGGGACTAAATGGACACTATGAAGTGTATAAATATTCACAGGATGGGAAGACCCAAGATGATAAAGAAAGAAGCAACCATTATTTGAAAAATAAATGGTATTAAACTTGTAAATTTGAGGGAAAACATGAATCTCTTAGTTCATAAAGATCACCGAATAAACCAAAATTAAGTTATACTCAAAGAAAATAGCAAAAATACATTGTAAACATATTGTCTTTGGTTTGATGGTTTTGAATAATCAATGTTCTTTTCTGTCTTTTTTATTCGTCTTAGAAGTTTTCTGATTTACTGAATGAGCACTATTTTGCTCTCTCTAATTATCATTTGTTTATCTATCCTTCTAGTAAATAAATAATTATTCTTTATCTGGCTCACAAGTTCATGTTTCTCCCTCCATTCTCTTTTGTGTGTAGGGTGCCTTCATCTTTCTTCTGCAGTATTAACTTTGAGTCTATGGACTCTCTAAATTAATGCTTACCTTGCAAGGTATTTTTTTCTGGTTTAATTCTGAAGAATAATTCTACTGAATATAGTAATTCAAGCTTGGAGAATTTGGCCTGAAAGGTTTAAAAATATAATTCTCTACTCTCCTCTCTTTTCTTTTGTAATATTTTAACTTTATTTCATTCCTTTTTATACATTGAAATTTAAAAGAGAGATTTAGGATTACAGTACAGGGTCTTGAAGAATTATTTTAGCCAAAATTTACACAATAAATATGTATACCTTTTTCTAATGTAATACAAGTAGATACTAATAAAGAAAACATAAAATTACTGTTCTTCTACAAAAAAGTAAAGTTGGCTAACAAAATAATTAGAGAAGAATAATGGTTATTATACTATGAATTTCTTCTAGAAAGTCTTATACTATTCTGATTGGTTTGTTTTTAAAGTAAGTTGGTGTTTTTCACTTACAGCTTTCAATATGTGTGACAGTTACCCAGTAGAATACTAGTCTGTCCTAACGAAGGATAAATTAGAGTCATTTGTAGGAAAATTTATGTACCTTGAGATCATAATATAAAGTGAAATAAATCAGACTTAAAACATCAAATACCACATGGTTTCTTGTATCCTCATTATTTATACTTTAAGTATGAATAATTTAAAGTGCAAAATAAAAGATATACAATTGCAAAGAGGAAATAGACTCTGTAGAGATTAGAAAAGGCCAAGGAATTAAACAGTTGGGAGAGAGGTGTGAAGAAGAATTGCTACATTTCTCATGTAATATCAGCACATGTAGATAATTCATCTTAATTATTATTTTCACCTCCTCTTCACCTTCTTCTTCACTTTCTCTGTGTCGTGGTCATGTTTATATTTTTAAAAGATTTTTTCCCTTTTTCCTATAATCTATCTTTAATTTTTGTCTTTATTTATATTGTGGCTTCACTGTAATGCAGGTTTTTTAAAAAATGTATCTAACTCTATATTGCAGAGTTTTTCTATATTGTGGGATTTTGTGGTATATAGGCATTTATATAATAATTATGATTTTAAATATTTTTGCCTAAAAAATTAAAATAATATAAAAATATAAAAAATATTAATTCAAACATATCAAAAGAACATTAAACTAAAATATAATAGAGTATTTCATCAGTGGAGGAATACTGTACTATACACAGTGGAAATGCTGAACTCCACTCCTTCTTGAGCAAGTGTGCCAACATGAGATTGTACACAGCACTGTGTACAATTCCATTCGCTAATGGAATGGAAGATGCCCAACTACAGCACTGTGTTCTGTATCCTGCACACTGTTTAGCTCAGTGACCATAGCATCTCTCTGTTTGCTTTCCTGCAGCGTGCCCATATGTTCAGCATCTCTCCTTGTCTACTTCATATCGACATCTGATCACTGCAGGTAGTGTTGCTCTGTGGTGTTGTGTTTTTGTGAAATTTTCATAAAAGTTTGTTTTTATTTCAAGCCCTATGATGCCACCCAAATATTCTGATCCTTCTAAGGCTTCTGCCAGTGAACCCAAGCACCAGAGGAAGATGCTTACCATTAAAGAAAAGGTGGAACTTCTCAACATGTTAAAGGAAGGCAAAAGCTACACGGTTGTAGGCCACCATTATCGGATCAACGAATCCACTCTTCACTACATAAATAAAGATGAGAAGAATATTAGGTCTATGGCAACAATGACGTTTAACAAGAGTGCAAAGAGGGTGGTCACTTCCTGCAATAAGGCCCTTATGAGGATGGAGTCTGAATTGGCCCTGTGAATAAATGACTGCAGGAAAAAGAACATCTGACTGGATACCAACACCATCTGGATGAAGGCCAAGAAATTTTATGATAGTTTTATGGAAATCATGGATGTTCACGATGGTCATGAGGATGAAGACAAGGATGATGATGCAGAAGCAGGACAGTCAAGAGCTTCTCCCACCAGATCAACCCCATTCAGTGCCAACAAGGGCTGGTTTGACAAATTTCAGAGACGCTTTGGACTCAAGAGTGTTTCTCTGTATGAAGAAGCTCTCTATGGATAAAGCCAGAGCCAAGGAGTACATGAATGACATGTTCAAATCCATCATTGAGGAAAAAGGCTATAAGACTGAACAAGGTTTTAACATGGATGAGATGGGCTGGTTTTGGAAATGGATGCTGTATTGTACTTTTTTTGTGAAGGATGAAGCCAAAGCCAAAGCCCCTGGTTTTAAGGCTCCAAAAGATCAAGTTAATCTGATTATGTGTGGGAATGAGAGGGGTTTATGATAAAGCCAGGGATTATTTATAAGTCAAAAAACCAATGTTCTTCTTGGCTGTGCAGTTCATTCACCTCATTGTCATCACCTTCATCATCATCAGTACTGCACAGCTAAATAATTCATGTTCTTCATTATTCAAGTTGTAGCATATTTCGCTGCTGAATATCCATGTAGAATTTTACATTTTGTGAAAATTACGTAGATTTAAGAGTGTAGAAAGTGTTTAAGAGCATATGAAGTGTTTATAAGAGTGTGGGGAAGGTTAATAAGCCAGTGGGAAAGGTTTATAGGAGTGTGGGAAGCGTTTATAAAGCCTTAATATATATATATAAAATAAATGTAATGCCGCTGCTTTGTGGATTTTCACCTATCCCGGGGGTCTCTGGAACATAGTTCCTGTGATAGGTGAGGGATCACTGTATACACCAAAAACTAGCATGTACAACTTTGTAAAACAAACAATATTAGACATATAAATAGATAAAAACTAACACAGTTATAATGGGTGACTAAAATACCCCAGTGTCACAAGTGGATTAACTTGACAAAATAATCAATAATAAATATCAGAGAAGAACCAAACTTTTAGATATCTACACCATGTTCGACCAAATAAAAAGTACAGTCTTCTCAGCAGCACTAAGAACTTTTATCAAGACAGACCACATGGTAGCACATATGTGTAAACATCATATTTTCTCCCTACTGTGTGAAGCTGAAAGAGTAAATAAGATCCAAAATGTACACTACAGAATGTGAAATGGGAAGAAGTGGCTCATAGGAAAGAGAAACTGGGATGGAAGAAAGGAGAAAAGAAGAAAGGGAAAAGTAAAAAATTATATATGTTTATATATAATATAGAATACATAATATATAATATATAGTACATAAGATACAATATATACTACATAATATATGCATGATAGTTTAGATTATTACACTATTAATTTGTCTTAGTTCATTCAAAAGCAAGGTTTGTGCTGATATCGTTTGGAGAATTTTTACACACATATCTTGTAATTTGAGTAACAACTCTGAAGATAACAATACACAATATACTATCCATTGTTACTTTGCTATTATCTTGTTTTGAAATTTCATTTTCTTTTTTCTCTTTAAAATAAAATTTTAAAAAAGAATCAAATTTATCCCATAAATGTTACCAGATCATATGGAAATTAATCTAGAAATCAATGGGTAAAAACTGCAAAAGTGACAGACACATAGAATTTAAACAATACCCTCTTCAATAATCAAGGGGTAATAAAAGACATCAAAGAAGAAATTAATCAGTTCATAGAATCAAACAGTAATTCCAGTACAACGTGCCAGAACCAATGGAATATAATGAAAGCAAGTCCTAAGAGGAAAGATTTCAGTCGTCAATTTCCACAGCAGAAAAACAAAAAGGGGCCAAATGAAAACCTTATAATCCACCTCAATGTTCCTGAAAAACAAGGACAACCCATATCCAGAGTTACCAGAATGAAGAAAATTATACAGAGCAAAGCAGAAGTAAATGAAGTCAATGTTAAAATAATATGAAGAATCAATAATTCAAAGAGCTGCTTAATCGAAAAATAAAGAAAATAAAAAACACTTTTAAGCAATCTTAAGAGAAAAGAATCAAATCAATGCAATTACAAGTGATAAAGGTTGGGCAGAAGATATAGCTCAGCAACACAGCGCTTGCCTGGCAAGCGTGAGGTTGTGAGTTTGATTCTTGGTACCAAAAAAAGAAAAAAGAAAACGAACCAAATTGATAAAGGTGAAAACAATAACATCATATTGGGTAAAAAACATTCAAATTTTTATCAGTATGTATTTGGAGTCTATGAAGTTTATAATCATCTTGGAGTGTGTTTACCGATACATAATACATATTGTTCTTTTTCTAAATCCCCTTGATTTTCCCTTCCATCAACTCCCTCTTTAAATCCCCTACCCTTGTGTTCATTCTTGTTGATATTGGAATTTTAGCTAATACTGATGACGTATGATATTTACTTTCATTGAGGTTATTAGGTTATTGAACACGGCATATCTTCACTCTGCTTATTTCTCCTAACCCTCCCCTCTGTCTTTGTCCTCGGCCTCCTGGATCTTTTTGTTTTAGCAGGCAATCTATCACTTTATCTCCTTTTTCCATCTTTTCTTGTGCTCTTTGTTTCTCTTTGATTTTTCTCAAGTGAGAGATACTATATGATATTTATATATGTGTACCTGATTTATCTGCATCAAAAATATATTTTCCAGACCCTCAAATGTCTCAAATTTGTCTTTGTTTAAAGCTGAGTATTACTCCACTATGTACAGATTCTGCATTTTTTTTATCCAACCACTTGTTGATGGATACACAACTGCTCAGGATATGCAGGACTTAGTTATTACAAATTGTGCTGCTATAAACCTTGGCATACATGTATCATTGTAACAGGCTATCTTTAGATTTCCATAAGATACCAAGAAGGGGAATAGCTGGATAGTATATACTTTATAATTTTAGTTAATTGAGAAATCTTCACACTGCTTTCCATAATGCTTACACTAGTTTACAATCCCATCAACAATGTAGGAAGGTCCCTTTTAAACTGGAGCCACACCAGCATTTGCAAAGTTTTGATGTCTTGATGATTTACATTTTTTCTTGTGTAAGGTAGAATATTAGCATTGTTTTAATTTGCAATTCTGTAATGGCAAGAGATATTGAACTTTTAAAAATATATTTATTGTCCCTTTGAATTTGTTCCTCTAAGAAGTGTTTGTTCATTTCACTTACCCATTTCTTGAGTCTTTTTAATTTTGAATGGCTTAATATTTTTTACTTCTTTGTATATTCTAGATATAAGTCTTCTGTCTGAAAAATATGTGGCAAAATACTTTTCATATTCTATCAGTTGTCTATTCACTCTACTAGTTGATTCCTCTGCTGTGCAGCTTTATATTTTGATGTAATCCCATTTGTTATTTCGTGTGCAATTGCTGTTTTGTTCAGAAAATCTTTTTTATACATGTGACTTAAAGCATTTTATCTATCTTTTTTTTTTTTTTTTTTTGGTTTTTTGGGTTTTCTCCGGTACCGGGAACCGAACTCACGACCTTGCGCTTGCCAGGCAGGTGCTTTTGCCGCTGAGCTAAATCCCCAGCCCCAGCATTTTATCTATTTTATCATCCAGTAAGTGCAGTCTTTCTGTTTTAATGTTTAAATATTTGATTTTTTATTTTAGTTTAATACATGGTGTGGTGTAGATCCAGTTTCAATCTTCTGGAAATGTCCTGTTTTCCCAGCACCATTTCTTGAATAGGATGTTTTTTTCCAAACTATGATTTTGCCCCTTTATTAAAATTCAAATAGATGAATGTGGTGGTGATGTTTTTTATAGTATATTCTGTTCCATTGAGCCACATGTCTATTTTTGTCCCAGTACCATGCCATTTTTATCACTCTTGCTTTGTAGGATAACTTGATGTCAGGTATTGTCATGCCTCCAGCTTTGCTCTTGTTGCCAAAAATTGCTTTTCCTGTTCTGGGTATTTCCTGGTCTATATATATGTTATTTTCGTTTCTTCTAGATCTGTGAACTATGTGTTGGTATTTTAAGTGAGACTACATTGAATTTGAATAAAAATTTGGGGAGTATGGCCATTTCGACATTTATTCTGACTATCCAGAAGCAGGAGATACCTTTTCATTTTCTGATGTCTTTTTTAATTTTTTTCAGAGTACTGTTGCTTTTCTATAGATGCTTTTCACTACCTTTATTAGATTAACACCTTGATATTTTATTTTTCTGGATGCTATCATGAATGGTATTTTATTTTTATTTCTTTATCATGGAGTTCATTATTTGTGTACAAACATGCTATATATTTTTGTATTTAATTTTGTATCTTGGTAGATTACTGAATTTGCTTATTAGTTCTAAAAGTTTCTTGCTGTAATTCTTTCAGTATTCCATGCAACGCATCATGTCATCTGCAAAAATGGTGAAATTTGAGTTCTTCCTTTAAATATGTGTCCATTTTTTTTTCTATTGCATGAAACCTCTGGTTAATATTTTTAGTAATTTATTGGATAGAAGCGATGATAAAGGTCATCCTTGGTTTTTTTGCCTGATTTTATTGGAAATGCTTTTAGTTTTCTCCCACTTAATATGTTGTTGGACATTGGTTTGTCATAAAATGCTTTTATTAAAGTCAGGTATTGTCCTTTCATTCCTCTTTTCTTCATGGTTCTTACCTTGAAGAAGTATTAGATTTTTTAATGCATTTTGTGTATCTATATATGTAGTCATGTGGCTTTTGTTTTTGCTTCTATTTATGTGATATATTACTTTTAGAGACTTGTATATATTGAACCATCCTTACATCTCTAGGATGAAAGCTACTTGTTGCTCTAGAAGTTTCATTTACTTGAAAGTTGAATTTTTTCCATTTGGAAAATTTTCTGCTATGATTTCCATAAACATTAATAATTCCATCTGTGTTATCTTCTAACTTATCTCTAATTCTGATTGGCCTTGGATTGGCCTTTGAGTGTTATTTAATTGCTGCAGGGTCTTTTTTCTTTTTTGTGTCTTCTTTGAGTATTTCTCCATAACTTACCAACAAGGAGAGAAAAGTAACCAAGACAGAGGCCTATGAACATATTCTGTCCCAGGAATCTTGTTTCTACAGTACTAAATTGGTCCCTCAGACTTTTGCCTTACTATCAAAATCGTTGCTCACCAGGGGGTGGGGAGTGGGTGCTGTGCTACCTATCACAATAGTGAGGTTTCCATTTTTTCCTTAATCATTTGTTCCACATGGTCTATGTTCCCTATTTCCTCAGAAAGAGTTCTAACTGAAAAATAAGTTCTAACATGTGCTTTCAGGATACTCCTCATAGAAGCCCTATCCCCAAAATAAACTCCAGTAGCACTTTTCACCAAATAACCAACTGGAGTACAGACACAATGCATGAATAATGTGAGCACTTGATAATGAATGGATGTGGTGGCATCTAATGTGAAACTTCATAATTCAGTAGGACATGTGTTGTAATGTACAGTTTATGCACTTATGTGAAATAAACATTTTCTGAATTTTGGTGGCTGCAATGTCTTATCACTTTTAAGAGGACTATCATCCTTCATTGTAATTATTTTTGTTGCTACTCCTGTCTCATAAGCATTCAATTAATTCTTGATTTAAGGTAAACTTTGTGAAGGCTAGCCTGCAGAAGGTCATGATTTGGGTGAAGAATTCATAGGATAAAATCACTAACAGCTGTGTTGCCAATATACTATGAGGAGCCCACATGGACAAGAAGTACTTATTAAGGAAAGCTCCATTGCAGGACATGAGTGATTAGGGCCACTAGTTGGGATATGGAATCAGAAGGAATGCACTAAAAAATTCAGAGTTTAGATAGTTATGAGGATGTTCCAGAGGGAGATGACATGACTCTATTTGAATAACTAGAATTTTATATATAAATAAATGTACATTTTGTTCATGAATAAATGTAGACTGTTGTATATGAATAAATGTAGGTTGTTATAAATGAAAAAGTTAGACAGTTTCTTAATATGTCATATTGCACATTCTGGTACAAAAATTAATATAAAACCCAGCCTTGTTTTTGGCAAAATATAGTATCAGTCTTCATTATTAATTTTCTATTTTAGCATGAAAGTGCTTCTCCCATTTTTGAAATACCTTCTCAATGGATAGTTTCTGAGCTTCTCTAATATGACTCCTCTAGTCGCCCATGTTGAATCTTCCTTTAGACAATGAACTTTCATGGTGAGGGTAAATATTAGGATTTCCTTAGAATATTATACTTGTGTGAAAGTAACTCGGTCACCAAGGAATTTATTCTTAGATAATATTTAATGTTTTTACTACTTGATACACATAAAAAATGGGTATGATGGAATAACTTCAATATGCTACAGCAAAACATCTTGTTTTCGAGAAAAGAATGGATAACTTCATTCACACCTATGACCTGTGTTTAATCACTCAATGTTCATCTAAAGAGGACCTAACAGTGAGAAATATCTACATAAAATTTAGATTTATTTTCAATAATATCTTTAAAAATGTCTATAAATAATTGCTCCTCTTGTTTTTAAGTTATGATGGTGAGTTTGTATTTTCAAATTTGGCAGAAATAAACAATTAAGTATATGATTCAGGTGATTCTTTATTAAGTCAAATGTAGATACTTTGGTTTAGGACTATCAACAACCTCATCTTTCTCACTGATATTAGTTAAATTTTTAAATTAATTGAATTCTACTTAGTTCTACATACTTATGGTTCATCCTTTGAGAAGGCCCCATGTTATTAGCACATCTTCTGCTTTTTCATTGTCTCCAATCAATCTTATGTTCCTAGTCTTGCATCATCTTGCAGCCGTTGGATTTATTACTATTTTTAAGAAATTTTCCTTTTCATGATTGCTGACTACAACCCTTTCTCCTAGATCTGATATTCTTTGTTTGTCTTGGTTCAATCAACTGTATATGATTTCAATGAAACTTTTAATTCCTGGATATCTGTTTGAATCTATTTCATGGATTCTCTTTCTTTCATATGTTTGGAATTGATAGTTTCTCCATTTTCCTAAGCACATACATTTTTTTTTTACTTGTGTCTGCTCTGGAATCACTGAGCCAGTCCTTCAATTTTCTTGGTATCTCTTTTTTTACCTGTCATATTATTTCTGATTTGATTTTCTCTCTAGCTCCACTGATATGGTTTTTTACTTCTGCTGCCACCGTTTCAGAAAATTCAGGTGAGTAGCTTCTTATTTCCTCTCTCTTTGTGTCCTCTGGGCTTGTACTGTGTTGGCTGGAGATCTCGGGTTGCATTTTGTTTCTGCATCTTCTCATTTTCTAGTTTTATTTTAATTTGATTCCTATGTTGATGCTGATGAATTTCATATGTTTGGTACGTTTATCACTAGTTTCAAGGTTTCTCTAGGAAACATCTATCCCTCAGAAGTGCCCCCTCTTGGCCTTTGTTATGGTCCAAGATCCTACCTTCCCAGTTGATTAGGGATAACAGGTTGCTACCTGTTCATCTTGTAACCAATCCTTTGGTACAGGACTATGGTAATAATTATGACCCCAGATAATCACACTGTTGTCATACAAAGGAGAACAACTATTACAGAAGGTATGACACCCTGACTAAAGTAGTAAACTTAGCATTAACAATAGCATCAAGCGCAGCCTAGCAACTGACAAAAATGTAGTAACTATTAATTTGATAACTTTAACCTTAGGAGCAAGATCTACAATTATTACTTTTAAAATTCAACATGAATCAGTACTTGCATGTTGTAGAGTGAATTAATTGAATTAATTTAGTAGAGATAGTAGAGTTCTCCTTAGTAGAGTGATTTTACCCTGTAGGTAGGTGTGGTTTTAGAGGGAAAAGTGAAAAATTTGATAGATAAATGAAGGGAAATGTGTTAGAACCAAGGATGAGGAGAAATGATGATCACTTAAAGTGTAGAAAACTGGAGCCAAGGATAGAAAAGAAAGAATGAAAGAAAAAGAAAAAGAATATTTAAACAAACCAAAGAGATTAGAGACAATGTTCATTCACCTGAAAATATAAAAAAATAAAGAAAAATAGTTGAGAAAAGAGACAAAGAAGCCAAACAAAACAAAACAAATAATAAAACTAAAAACATATACAACTAGGGGATAGAGATTTAGCTCAGCAGAACAGTGCCTGCCTGGCAAGCACAAGGTCATGAGTTTGATTCCCAGTACTGGAAGAAAAACAAAAACAAAAAAAAATAGTATACAACTGATATGGTCTGTGTCTAGATGTCTCATGAAAGCCTCTTGCAGTAATGGGGCAGGCTTCTAGAGTATCAGATTAATTCATGGTCCAATGCTGGGATTATGGGTTTGACTACTACATCCACCTACGGTGGGTAGCCTTAATACAATATAAGGGAGGGAAACAGGCTTGCTCTCTGCTGCTGCTACTCCTTTTTGCCCTTGTTGCTTTTGTTGTTTTCCACTGCCATGAGCTGTTACCCTCTGCTATGTGCCACTCAGCCTTGGAGCCAGCCAAGTACAGACTGAAAGCACCAAAACCTGTGAACTAACTAAACGTTTCTTTCCTTAATTGTGGGTGTCAAGTATTTTATCTCAATAAGGGAAAAGTGACCAAGACAACAACCAAAAAAGTCCCAAACAATAAAATCCTTCTGATGTCCTCAGTTTCGTGGTAGTGCCCAAGTCAAAGCCCAAATCTCTGCTGGGTGACCTCTGTCAAATCTTCAGTAGGATTAGTTCTGAGTACTGAGGTGATCTTGGCTTCTGGACATGGGGGCCTGGGACAGTATTAAGACAGCAACCTTGTGTGTGCTGCTAGGTGGCCCACCCACACCTCCTTTTGATATTTTTCTCTGTGTTGTAGCAAAAGGACAAAGTGAACTTCAAGTTAAGACTGATCAGAAGAGACAAAGAATGGCACTACAAATTTATTAAGGCAAAACTCCAAGAAGAACAGATAATATTCATAATTATAGATGCACCAAGTACCAGCATACACAATAATACAAAACAAATATTAATGACCATGAACAATTAGGAAATACTAACAGTTATAATCAGGGAACTCAATGTCCCACTCTCGAAAATAGACAGATCAACTAGATAAAAAAATCTACAAAGAAATATCAGAACTGAATAAATCCTATGAATGAATGAACTTATTAGATGTCTACAAAGTGTTTCATCCCACAACAGCAGAATACATATTCTTTTTATGTGCACATGGGATAATCTCCAAAACAGACCACATACTAGCTCATAGAACATGTGTAAATAAATTCAATAGGATTGAAATTATGCCATGCATATTATCAGAGTGTAGTGCAACTAAATCATAAATCAATGCAAAAGAAACCAAAATAACTATATAAACACGTTAAAATTAAATAACATCTTCCTAAACAACAAATGTGTTGCAGAGGCAATTAAGGAAGAAATTAGATAGTTTCTAAAATTAGATGATAATGCCAATACAACATATTGGAACTTAGTTGATGCAGTGAAAGCAGTCTTTTGAGGGAAATATATAGTGGTGAATTCTCACATCAGGAAAACAGAGCAAGCTCAAATAAACAATCTAATGTTGAACCTTAAACAGCTAGAAAAAGAACAAATGAAGTCCAAAGCTCATATGAGGGAGGCAGTTATAAAGAACAAAAATTAGTGAAATTGTGATGAATAAAACAATATGAAAATAAGTGAATTGAAGAGTTTGTCCTTTGAAAAATTAACTAAAATTGATAAATGCTTAGCCAATCATATTAATTAAAAAGGAAAAAAAAGGACTCAAATTCATACACTTAGGAATGAAAGGGTGAAATAACAAAAGATCCTGCAAAAATCCAGAAAATCATCAATACTTGCTTTCAGAACCATTATTTTAATGAAAGGAATAACACAGAAGAAGTGGACAGATTCTTAGATACATATGAATTACCAAAGCTAAGTCAAGAACATAACACAATATCACGCAATGAAATTGAAAATGTAATTTAAAAATACCAAAAAAAGCCCACGTCATGATTGATTCACTTCAGAATTCCACAAGAAAATTAGAATCTAATGCCACTACCCTTCAAAATGTTTTTAAAAATCGAAAGTGAAGTGGTACAACCAAACTCACTTCTAGAAGCAAGTACTACCCTGACACCAAAACCAGAAAAGGTTCCCAACAAATAAAACTACAAGCCATCTCCTTAATGAACATGGATGGAAAAATCTTCCATAAGGTACTGGCAAGCAGAGTACAACAAATCATCAAGATTTTTCACCATGACGAAGTAGCATTCATCCCAGGGATACAGGGAGATTACACCATACTCAAATCAATAAATGTAATATACCAACCAGATCGGTAGAGGGAAAGACAAAAATCATATGATCATCATAATAGATGCAGAAGGAGCACTTTACAAAATCTAACACTTATAAATAATACAAATCCTACAGAAAATTGAAATAGATTGTTTTTGTCTCAATCTGATTAAAGTCATTTATGATAAACCAACAGCCAACATCATACTAAATTGATAACTTTTGCTGTAAAATCAGGAACAAGACAAAGAAGTCCATTATTTCCAATCTTATTGAATACAGTTCTGCAAACATAAGCCAAAGCAATTAGATAAGAGAAAGAAATGAAAAGAATAAAGATAAGAAAGGAAGAAGCTAAATGATTATTATTTGCAGATAACATGATAATCTACATAGAAGATGCCAAAAGCTCCACCAAAAGACTTGTACTTTTAATAAACAAATTCAGTCACATAGCTGGATACAAAGTCAACATTCACAATTAAACAGCATTCCTATACACAAATAACAAATACTAAGAGGGAAATTAGGGAAACCACACCGTTCAAAATAGCGTCAAGGAAAGAAATACTTAGGCATCAATTCAACAAAGGAAGTAAAATATTTTAACATTGAAAGCTGCAGTATTCAAGAAAAGGAGCTTGAATAATACATAAAAAAAGTGAAAGACATTCTGTGCTCTTGAGTAGGGAACATCATGAAAATGGACATAAGACAAAATTTTTATACAGATATAATTCAACCTCAATCAAAACACTATTACCATAGCTCAGAGAACTAGAGAACATATTGCTAAAATTCATATGGAACGAGAAAAGACTTAGAAGAGCAAAAACAATTCTGGGCAACAAAGTCAAACAACGGGGTATCTTAATCCTTGATTTGAAGTTATACTATAGAGCTACAGTGATTAAAAAAAAAAAACAGGATGGTCCTCCAATAAAACAGAACCCAGGATCAATGGAGCAGACTAGAAGATGCAGAAAGAACTGTAAACACACTCAGTGAACTTATCTTTGACAAAGAGGCCAAACACCTTCACTGGATGAAGGATAACCCCTTTAGTAAAGAGTGCTAGAAAAACTGGCTTTCCACAGTCAAAGATTAAAGCCTGACCCATGTCTCTCATCACTTACTAAACTAAAATCAAAATGGATTAAAAATCTGAATATTAAAATGGAAACATGACATTTTCTGGAAAAGAGAATAGGTAGAACACTTGAAGACATAGGTGTAGACAACATCTTCATAAAGAATATCCTCACCACACAGGGAAAATTATAAAGAATTAAAAACTGGGATCTCATGTTATTGAAAAGCTTCGATACAGCAAAGAAATTACCAACAGAGTGAAGAGACAATCCACAGAGTAGGAAAAATGTTTTGCCAATTATTCCTTCAACAAAGGACTCATAGGTAAAAAGAGAAAGAATTGAAAAAAATCGGAGCTTCCAAAAGTTAAAGACGCAATGAAAAAATGGGTATCTGAAATGCATAGACACTTCTCAAAAGACATACTAATAGCTAATAAAGACATGAAAAAATGTTAAACATCACTGATTATTCCAAAGATGCAAATTAAAACAGTGCAGAGATTCTATCTCACCCCAGAAAGAATGGCTATCATCAATAAATCAACCAACAACAAATGCTGGTAAAGCAGTGGGGAAAAGGAATCATTCTTCACTTTTGGTAGGAGCATCAACTGGGGCAGCCACTGTGGAAATCAGTATGGAGATTTCTCAAAACCTAGGACTAAGGTTCCCATTTGACCCAAATATTCTACGTGGTAGCTTACCAGAGGAATTAAAAGCATCAAACCACAGCAATATATACACACTCATGTTTATAGCAGCAAGGTTTGTAATAGTTAAATCTTGGAAGTCGACCAAATGTCCATTAATTTATGAATGGAGACAGAAGATGTGTTTTTTTAATACAGTGGAGTAATACTCAACAATAAAGAATAAAATTAACACATTTCTAGGTAAATGTATTCACCTGGATATCATACTCTTAAGTGAAATAAATCTGACATACATGTGTGAATATAGCCTTCCCTCTCTGGTGTGAGAAACTGATAGTGTATATGAGGAAAAATCTGTATAATAGATATTGTGAAATAACAAGAAATTATTCAATAGGGAAGTGGAACTACAGAGTGGGAAGAGGAAAAGAAGGAAGGTAAAATGAGAAAAGAAAGATAAATTGGAAACAAGGATTTGGTAAATAAGGAGGGGAAGACAGATTGTAGCTAGGGAAGGGGAACGGGAAGGAAATAGGAATCAAAATATATCATGTTCAGGTACAAATTCCCCATGATAAATGTGACAATTATGAATAGCTAAATTGTACCAATAAACTTTAATTTTAAAAGAAGAGAAAAAAACTTCATTAGTCACCTAGCTATAAAATGAGGACTCCTGAAAACAAAAGACTGGATAAACATGAATATATTTATATGGGGGCTTCCAGATAAACATGAAAAAGATCAACAAAGAAATATGAAAATTGAACAAAACTTTCAAATAAATGGGCTCAATAGATTTCTATGGAATGTTCCACCCAACAAAACAGAATAAACATTCTTTTGTTTAGGCAAAGGAATGAAAATATATTTAACAGACACATAGACATTGACAAAATAACATAAAAACAATACAAGCAATAAGGAATTTCAGACAAAGTGGTAGGAAATTAACAATGGTTGTTGTATTACATATTGATAGCTTCAAATTGGTTACTCACGTAAACAAATATAGGCATGTAAGATTGATCAAACAATTAAACATTACCTGTTCCTTTCAGTGAAGCAATAGAAATCAACAGTACAACTATCTTAATTCTCCTCTGTATACGTATATGAATATTTTCCCGTTTTTCTTTCTTGTGTGTTTTCCCTCATTACAGTTTTTCTTTCCTTTGAGAACTTTCTTTCCCTTTTGCAATATTTACTGTAGATTTTAGATTGTATTCATTATTTCAGGTTCTAACACTGGTGAGACAATACAGTGTTTACACATGTGGGTCTGATTTATTTCACTTATGAGTATGGTCTCTACTTTTGTCCATTTACCTATAAAAGCCTCGAGTTTATCTTTCTTTATAGCTGAGAAATATTCCATAATATAAAAATGCTACAACTTTTTTATCCATTTCTCAGTTGATGGGCATTTGGATTGCTTCCATGATTTAGCTATTACAAATTGTGCTGCTATAAACATAGGTGCACATATATCACTGGCATGATGTTTTCTGTTCTTCTGGAAAAATCTGCAAAGGGAAATAGCTGGATTAAATGGGACTCTTAATCCTAGCCTACTGAGGAATCTCCAAACTGATTTTCACAGTGGTTTCACAAGACTACACACCCACCAATACTGCAGAAGCATTCCTTTTTCCCCACAGTCCCTCCAGCATTTGTTATTCGTTGATTTCTTGATGATAGCTATTCTTTCTGGGGTGAGATGGAATCTCAGTGTTGTTTGAAATTGCATTTTGTGAATGACCAATGATGTTGAACATTATTTCATGTATTTATTTGCTATTTGTGTTTCTTTACCTGAGAAATATGTATTCATCTCAGATGCCCATTTTGGGATTGGGTCTTTGAATTGGGCGGGGTTATTTTTTTAATTCTTTACATGTTCTAGGTAGAAGTCCTGTGTACGAGTGACAGTGGGCTAAATTTTTTTCGGGAATTTTGGGTTTGTTTTTTTTTTACTCTGCTGATGATTTCTTTGTATGCGCAAAACTTTTCAATTAGATGAGATCCCAGTTGTTGATTCTTTGAAGTATTTCCCGTGCAGCTTCATTTTCTTTTTCATGAACTCTCTGCCTACACCTATGTCTTCCAAGGTCTTTACCCTCTTCCTCTTCCAGTAGATTTAGTGTTTCTTTTTCTACATTTAGATCTGTGATTCATTTTGACATGAGTTTGGTGCATAGTGATAGACATGGGTCTAGTTTTAGTCTTCATCATGTGGTGAGTCAGTTTTTCCAGCACCATGTATGATATAGGCTATCTTTCTTCCAGTGAACATATTTCACACCATTGTGAAAGATAAGGTGCTTCAGTGTGTTTGTGGTTGTGTTTGCTTCTTATAGACTATTCCACTGATCCTCAGGTCTGTTTGATTGCCGGTACCATGTTGATTTTATCACAGTAGCTTTGTAGTATAATTTCAAATCAAGGATTTTGATACCACCTGACTTTTCTTTGTTACCCAGGATTGTTTTTGCTATTGTGGGTCTCTTCTGGTTCCGGATGAAATTTAGGAATGTTTTCTCTAGATCTGTGAGGTATGCTGATGCTATTCTAATTGGAATCACAGAATCTGTACAACAATTTTGGAAGTATGACCATTTTCATAATGTTGTTTCTTCCAATCCTTGAGCAAAGGATATCTTTCTATTTTCTGAAATCCTCTTTGATCTCTTTTTTGCATAATACTGTAGTTTACACTGTATAGATATTTTGGTTTTTTTATTATATTGATTTCAAAATACTTCAATTTTTTGGATGCTATTGTGAAAAGTATGGTTTCCTTAATTTTCTCTCTCAGTGTGTTTGTTGTGTACAAGAATGCTACTGATTTTTGAGTGTTGACTTTGTAACCAGCTACGTTACTGAATTTGTTGATTAATTGTAGGAGTCCTCTGGTAGACTTTTTAATATCTTCCATGTAGAGTATCATGTGAGCTGTAAATAATGATAATTTTACTTCTTACTTTCCTATACTTATTCTTTTTATATTTCTGTCTTGTCTAATTGCTCCTGCTAATACTTCCAGAGCTATGTTGAATAGGAGTGGCTACAGAAGTCATCCTTGTCTTTTTCCTGATTTTAAAGTGAAAGCTTTCAGATTTTGTCGATTTAGTATGATGTTGGCTGTTGGTTTGTCACAGATGGCTTTGATCTGTTTATGATAAAGAACATCTATTCCTTTTTTCTGCATGGTTTTATCATGAATGAGTGTTGGACTTTGTCAAAAGCTTTTTCTGCAACTATTGAGATGATTATGTGCCTTTTGTCTTTGACTCAGTTGATATGGTGTATTACATTGATTGATTTGTGTATATTGAACTATCTTTGCATCCCTGGGATGAATCCTACTTGGTCGTGTTGTATTATCTTCTTGATGATTTGCTGAATTCTGTTTGCAATATTTTATTGAGTATCTTGGCATCTATGTTCATTAGGGAGATTGGCCTGTAGTTCTCTATTTTGTTGGGCCTTTCTCTGGCTTTGGTAACAGTATGGTACTTGCCTCCAGAAATGAGTTAGGGAGCATTGCTCCCCTTTCAATTCCATTAAAGAGTTTGAGGAATACTGATGTTAAATCTTCTCTAAATTTCTGGTAGAACTCAGCTGTGAATGCATCAGGACCTCTGCTTTTCCTTGTTTGCAGGTTTTTAATCACGTTTCCAATTTCATTTATTGATATTGGGTCATTCAGTGCTTTCATATTTTCTTGATTCAACTTTGGTAATTCATATATATCTAGGAATGGGTCCATTTCTTCTATGTTTTTCATCCTATGGGAATTAAGATTTACAAAGTATGTCTTGATAGTCTTCTGAATTTCTATAGGATCTGTAGTGGTTTCAATCTTTTCATTCCTTATTGCATGAATTTCTGTTTTATCTTTCCTTTTTTTGATAAGGTTGCCCAGAGATTTAGCAACTGTATTTATTCTTGAAAGAACCAACTCTTTGATTAATTAATTCTTTGTAGTATTTTATTTATCTCCATTGCATTTATTTCTTCCCTGTTCTTTATTATTCCCTCCCTTCTTTGGGCTTTATGCCTTACTTGCTCTTCTTCTAAACGTTTGAGATACAACATTAGATAATTATTTATGCATTTTTGGTTGTAGATATTGTTTAATTTCATCTGTGACCCATTGATTGTTCAGGAGGCTAATTTCCATGTGTTTATGGAGTATTTTTGGTTCCTTTTGTCATTAATTTCCAATTTCACTGTATCAGATAATATGCATGGTATAATTAAATTCCTTTGCATTTAGTTAAACATGTTCTAAGGGCTAGTATGTGGTCTATTTTAGGCAAAGTCCCATACGCAGCTGAGAAGACTGTGTATTCTGATGCTGTGGGATGGAACACTCTGTAAACTTCTAGTAAGCCCACATGTTCACAAGTTTTGTTCAGTTCTGTTATTTCTTTGCTGATTTTTTGTCCTGTTGACCTATCTCTTTGTGTCAATGTGGTGTAAAGGTCCACTATTGCAATATTGTTATTACCTGTTTGGTTTTTCATGTCTATGAAGGTTTGTCTTATATAGTTGGGTGCTTCTGTATTTGTTGCATACATATTTTTGATTGTTATATGTTTCTCTTGAAATTTTCCCCTAACAGGTATGTAATGACCTTTATCTCTTTTAATCATTCTTTGTTTGAAGTTCACATTATCTGCAAATAAAATAGCTACCTGTAGTTTTTTCTCGCCTCCTGTCACATGGAGGATGGTTTTTCATCCTTTGACTTTCAGTCTGTGAATTTCTATTTGAGTTAAATGTGTTTCTTATATACAGTATATTGTTCAATTGTGCTTCTTGATCCACTCTGTCAGTCTGCTTCTTTTGTTTAGTGACTTGAGGCCATTTACATTAATGGTTACAAATGAAATGTGTTGGCTTATCTTTGCCATGTTATGTACCTGCTGTTACTTTCCTACTTTGCTCTCTCCTTAATTGCATGCTGTACTAGGCAGTTCCTTTCTGTTGTTCTTCTTGTAACTGTATGCACTTTTATCTCTTTCAAGATTGGTTTAATGCTCTTAAAGTTCTTCAGTTGTTCTTTGTCATGGAAATATTTTATTTCTCAGTTAAATATGTAACACAACAAGCATTGTTCATTTCCTACCACTTTGTTTGTAACTATATATTGTCTGTACTGTTCTTTTGCTATTTTGTAAAAGGTTGTCTGTCTGTTAATGTTTTCCTCCTTTTATTTTTAAAATTAAAAAAAAATTAAAAGGATAGTTTTGCAGGATGCATCAATCTGGGTTGGAAATTGCTTTGTTTTTTGACCTGAAATACTTCACTCCAAGCTCTTCTTGATTTGATAGTTTATGTTGAGAAATCTGACATAATTTTGTTGGGCTTTCCTTTACAGGTGTTCTGTTTCTTCTCTCTATAATGGCATTTGATATTCTGTTCTTTTGCTGGATTTCTGGGATCTTGATTATTATATGTCTAGGTGTAGTTTTATTTTGGTTATGGCTAGCTGGGGTTCTATATGCCTCACTTACTATATGTCCAATTATTTTCCATGCATGGAAAATTTTCTGCTATTACTGCAAATTTTCTGCAAATATTCTTTTTATGTCATTTGTCTTGACTAATTTTATTGACACCTATTACACTTATGACACCTATTACTCTTGTGCTATTTCTCTTTGCATCCTCTTACAGTTGATAAATTGATATTTTTCCATTCCTTGTTATTTTTGAGAGATCTTTCCTTTTATGATAGCTCAAATTTTGTCTTCAAGCTCTGAAGTCTATCTTCAGCTTCATTCAAGTGGTTTTTCAAGCTTTTGATGGAAATTTTAATTTCCTGGATATCTCTTTGAATCTGTTTCAGACATTCTAGTTCTTTCCGATATTGTTCATTTAACATTTCCATTTTCCTATGCTTGTCTGTTTTTTATATCTGTCTTTTCTATATATGTTTTCTTTAGATGAGCTGAGCAGACTTTTCATTATTGTTTTCATTTCTTTTTTCATCTGAGAGATTATTTCTGATCTGATTTCCTCTATGGCCTGATAGAGTTGTTTCTTTATTTCAGCTCTGATCATTTCAGGGATTTCCCTTATGTGACTTTCAAATTCTATGTCGATTTCTCCTGGGCTTGTTGTGGGTGGGGTTGATTTCTGAAATTGCATTTTTGCTCCTATACCTGATCATTTTGGGTGTCAGAGGCAAAGCACTGAATCTCACACTTCCCAGGAAGCTCTCCAAAGGTCTCTAAGGACCCTACATTTCCTGGGTGTCAGGTTAATGCCAAGATGGCAGCAGGTAGTAGAATACTGGGTCCAGGATCCCCAGGTAGATGGTGGAGCACAGGGCTCAGACCATAACTGCAATGGTGGTGGAAGGCTGGCCTTTGGTACCAGCGACTCCACTCTATTAATGGACAGCACATGGTCCTCAGCCATGAACAAAGATGTCAGATGAACCTGGGCTGCTGCCACTTTTTCTATATTGAAGCTATAAATGAAAAAAGTTCAGCATACACATTCTTTTCAGTGGCACATGGAGCATTTCCCAAAATAGACCACATACTTGTCAATGAAGGAAGATCAAATAATTTTAAAACATTGAAATTATACCATGCATGTTATCAGAGCATAGCATAATGAAGTAGAATTCAACAACAAAAAATATTCAAATACATTGAAACTTAACAGCATAAATAATCAATGAGTTACAGAAAAAATCAAGAGTGATAGAAGATACTTTATATTAATAATTGAGATTGTGAATACAACATACCAGAAAGTATGGGACACAAATCATTATATCCTAAGAGGAAAGTTTGTAGGTATGAATACCCACATAACCAAATAGAATGAGCCCAAATTAAAAGGCAGACTGATATATCTCAAAATCCTAGAAAATAAAGAACAATGCCAAACCAAATTTAGAACAAGGAATTAAATTATAAAGATCAAAATAGAAAATTGATACCAAAATAATACAAGGAAGTAATGAACTGAAGAGTTGGTTATTTGAACCAATAAGTAAAGTAGATAAAACCTATAACCCATGTAATTTTTTTAAAGGAGAAAAAAAGCTAGGGATATAGATCAGTGACACAGCAACTGCTTGGTAGGTGCAAGGTCCTAAGTGTAATTCCTGGTTCCAAAAAAAAATTGTCCATGAAAAAAGGAGAAAAATATCTAAATCAGTTAATTAGAAGTCACAATGAACACTGTCAAATGAAAAATATTATTAACAAATATTTTGCAAACCTGTACACCAATAAAATGGAGAATTCAGACAAAAATATAAATTCCTAAGTACATATGAATTACCAAAAGTGATCAAAGATGATTTGAAAACTCTGAAAAGTCCAATAAAAGGCAATGAAATTAAAAGAGCAATAGATAATTGACTAACAAAAAGGCTATATCCCAATGCATACATTGTCGAATTCTACAAAAACTTCAAGAAATTTCTAACATCAGGAATCATCAAGTTTTTTAATGAATTGAAAGGAAGAGAATGCCACCAAAGTCCCTCCTAGAAGTACCCATTACATTGATTATGAAACCAGACTAAGATCCAGCTAAAAAGCAAAACAATAGACCAATCATTTTAATGACTATAGATCTAAAAATAAACAAAATAATGGAAAATAGAATGCAATAAATAACAAAAAGATGATACATCTCGATAAAGTAGGCTTCAACTCGAGATTCAAGGATGCTTAAATATATGTAGATCAATAAATGTAATATATCATAAAATATGAAGTAAGAAGAAAAATGGCATGACCATCTCAACAGACAAAGAAAAAACCTTTGACAAAATCCAACATCCTTTCATGATTAAAAACTGAAGAATATAGGTATAGAAGGACCTTATCTCCATTTTATAAAAGCCATTTATGACAAACCTGGCAATATCATATTAAAGAGGTAAAAACTGAAAGATTTCCCTCTAAAATCAAGAACAAGCTAACAGTCTCCATTATTGCCACTCTTGTCCACCATATTACTTGAAGCATTTGAAACAGCAATTATCCAAGAAAAATAAATAAAAGATAAGTATACTAGAGGAAGTAATTAAATTATTATTATTATTTGAAGATGATATATCCCTCTACATAGAAGACCCAAAATATCTTCTAAAAACTCATGGAGGTAATAATCAAATTCAGTAATGTAGCAGAATATGCAATCAACAAATGAAAAACACCATTGTTCCTGTACAACATTAAAGAACCTACTCAGAAGGAAATTTGGGGAAAATAATATCATTTGCAATATAAAGAAATATTAAATACTCAGGATTAACCTGAGTTAACTTTAAGGATGTTAAAGTTTTAAATAAGGAAAGCTTTAGTTCTTTGCAAAGGGAGTTCAAAACAGACATCAAAAATAGAAAGATATCCCCTGGATAAGCAGAAACAATATAGCTGAACTAGCCATACCTCAAAAATTGATATACAGATTTAATGCAATTCACATTAAAATAACAACAGCATTCTTCACAAAACTGAAGAAAACAATTTTAAAATTCATACTGCACCAGAAGAACCCCAAAATAGCCAACTAAATGTTGGATGAAAAGAAAAAAGTACCAGGTATCACAATCCCAAGCATAAATTTATATTACAAAGATCCAGTGAGAAAAACAGCATGGCAATTGGGATATATTTCAGTGACACCAGCACTTGCCTGGCAAGTTCAAGGTCCTGAGTTCAATTCCCAGTACCAAAAAGAAAGAAAGAAGAACAGCAGGAGAGTGGCACAAAAACAGACATGATAGATAAATGGAACGGCAAAAAGGACGCAAAAGCAATGGCAAACACATCAGACTACTTGATCATTGACAAAGGGGCTTAAAAACATACAATAGAAGAAATATGACCTCTTAAATGCTGTTCAGAAACATAGCTATTCACATGTAGAAGACTGAATCTGGATCCACGTCTCTCAGATCCACTAAACTAATATCAAAACAGATCAAAGAACTCAATGCTAAAAACCAAAGCACTTAAACTTCTTTGAGGATAAAATAGGTAAAATTCTTGGAGTCATAGGATAGACAAAGACTTTCTGAAAAGAAACCCAGATGCACATAAAATTGTACTGAGATTCCATAAATCAAATTAGAAAGCTTCTACACAGTGAAAAAACAATCAATAAAACAAAAAAAAACTTACACAATGGGAAATTACTTTGCCATCTATACCTCAGGTAAAGATTTAAGAGAGAAAAATGTAAAGATTTAAAAACTCAGACCACCCAAAATAAAAGACCCAATCACAAAATGTAGAATGAATAGACATGTCTGAGAAAAAGTACAAACGTTGAATAAATGCATGAAGTGCAAATTAAAACAACACTGACATTCCACCTACCCCAGAAAGAATGGCCATCATCAAGGAATCAAAACATAAATGCTAATGAGGTCATGGAGAGAAAGGAACCCCTCCACATTTCATAACCCTAATTCATGAACAATGTAGGCACCAAATAGAAAATCTTAAAATCTGGCACAGGCATATGTGGAAAATTAAGGGAGGAAATTATTTTATCACAGTTTAACTATGTAAACTTTGACTAAAAAAGTCATTCCATATATATTTAGCTAGTACCAACCACTGTGAATTGTAATCCCTAGTACTTCTGGCACTAACAGAGTGTAACATTTCACTAATAGAAATTTTAAAATATGGCAAAAGAGAAAGAGGAACTGACCTCCATTCAATTATTGAGAACAAAAGCTAATGTAAGAGCTGCTATTCTCAAAGTGTGAGTTTTGAAATCTTCCTGGAAGTTTATATTCAACTGATAGAGGAAAACTGTGAAGGTTAGATAGAAAAAAGTAAAGTGGTATTTATCACATCTATCTATATTATATAGTCTAGAATTCTGTTACATGAGCATACAAAGCCGACCAACAGGCTAGGAAATATAGTCTAGATTTGTTACAGAGAGGAATATAAAACATTCAATGAACTTTCAGCCATGTATTTGTTTGTTAGCCTGTTTTTTGTTTGTTCATTTTTGACTACAAAGCCTTAGATCAAAATGATTGGAAGTGGTGCAGTATGATAGTTCTGTTCTCTGCTATACTGGCTCTGCACTTTATTTATTTACATATTTATTTATTTATTTATTTATTTGAGACAGGGTCTCACTATGCTGTTCAGGGGCTGGTTTTAAACTCCATATATGGCTCAGGCTGGCATAAAATAAGCTCATTGCGATCCTCCTACATGAGCTTCCTAAGTGCTGGGTTTACATGCATGTGCCACCATGAATGGCTGCACTTTAAAGAGGAATCTGAGTACTACAGTAAGTAGGTAAGGTGAGGAGCTGGATTCCACGTTCCACTGATGGTACTGGGAAGAAGTTGGGGCTATTTGACCTTGTAAAGGGAAGCATCTCCTTGACCATGTAAACAGAAGGCTCAGGAATTTAGTCTCTATCTTTAGTTTTCTAAAGAACCATTATAGTGAAGAAGATCGACAATAACCTGAATGTGTCCTCCAAACTTAATCTGTTGAATCTTAATGGCTAATGTCATACTATTAGGAGCTGGGGCCTTTATGAAGTGATTGTCGTAAGGAAAGAACCCTCAAGAATGGGATTAGGGCCCTTATTAAAGGGCTTGAGGGGGTTGGTTTATTCTCTTTCCCTTTCCACTATGTGAGAACAGTATCTATCACCCTTTTTGCCCCTTTTCATCTCTGCCACCATGTCAAGATGCAATAAGAAGGCCTTGGTCAGTCAGTGAATGCTGGTGCCTTGATTTTAGGCTTCCCAGACTCTTGAATTGGAGTTCATAAATAAATTTATGTTGTTTCTAAATCAGTCTGTGACATATTGTTATAGTAGTATGATTGGACTGAGACAGTGTTTATGTGGCACCAGGAGCAAAACCTGAGGCTTGGGTGGAAGCTACAGGGAGGCTGGTTTCATTTTAATAGAAGGAAGAAATATCATTAGTTACAATAAGTGGCTTTTGGAGATAGTGAGCTATTCATTTCCAGAATTTTGAATGAGGCAAATCTTAGGAATAATGTTGAATTCATCTGTTATTTCATAGACTGTACTATTTAATCTAAAATAGTTTGCAAAAGTGATACGTTTTAATTCTGCATTCTTTTTCTTCTATACATTTGCGATTCTTTTTCTGTTTCTAATTTCTGAAGGAGATAACTAGCTGCAGAAAATGAATTGAAATAAACTTTTATGACAAATAAAATTTAGTATAAAAGGCAATATTAACACTGCAAAATTATTTAGGAATTTCACTTATATACAAACTGAATAGTGACAACCAAAAAATTCAAACTGAGGTAAAATTTGATTTCAAGTTTTATGAAAAATGTTCAAGCAACGAATCTTTCAACAATTTGGCATTTCAAGGCTATACCCATTCCAGGAGACTACTAGAGGATGTAATTGATTCTGGATCTCAGAATTTTAGGTATTTATTGTGTTTAAGCCAGAAGGTTCTGATATACTTTGCTTTACAATGTATTATGTGCAAATATTATTCAGGAAAACAATATACAAGGAGGATTATCCAAAGAAGTAATTTTGAAGAAATTAGTTATTACTGCATTATCAAAAATATGAAAATGTATGCAAAAAATGACTAGCAAGGGCCTCTGAAATTGCATGTTTAAAATGTCAGGACTGTCTAGAAGTCTTGACTCCATGCATGAAATTCAGTGTCTTTATTGTAAACAGAGATTTGTAGGTGCTTAGGAAAAAAGGATATGACCTTTACCAGGAACATTAGGGTTAGTCTCGTACAAGAGTTAATATTTATCTTGGATATAACATATGGGTATAATTCACTCAAACAGTGGTAAAAGACATTTGCATTCACTTAGTCATTCAATAATTAAAAAATATTCTCTACCCAGCTTTATTAAGATCTAAGAATATAGTTTTTCCTTGTTCTTATGAATCTAACATTCTAGAGAGATAATCAAATGTAATAGTCAGTCTTCCCATTACCGTGACCAAATCCCTGACAGACTGAAAGGAGGGTAAGTTCATTTAGCCTACAGATTGGAAGTGTTCTGTCCAGGGTTGACTGGTTACAATTCAGAAATTGCATGGTGGAAGGGTCTGGTGGAGGAAAGCTGTTCAACACACAACCAAGAGAGAGGGTGAGAAAGAGAGAAAGAGGGAGAGATCTCCTTCAAATCCATGCCATCAGTGACTCACCTTCCCCACTTTGGACCCATCTCCTAACAGCACATTCATCCATGCACTTACCAATTGATTAGCATTCTGAAGGCATGAGTCTTTGGAGAAAATAGTTGAGACTCAAACCATAACAATAACAAGAAAGAAATAAGCAAGTGCCAGTGATAATAAATAATTTGATGAAAATAAGATAATGAGTGGAGGAAATATCAGGTAGGATTTCATATGTCATTGAAAATAGCTTAGCTCTTGCTCTAATTCCAATGGGCAGCCATTAGAGGGTTTTGAAAGTATGTTATCCTTCACTATTTGGAAAGTATGGGCAAATTGGAAACAGAGGGACCAGTTAGGATATTGCATTAGTAGACCATAGAAGTGACAGAGTTGATGGAGCGAAGTATCCAGATTAAGTTATAGGGTTTGACTGTAAGATTAGCAGGACAGGCTATTGGATAAGAATGGCAAAGACTATTTTAGCACCCTTTTCACCACATTTGCAAATGACCCTATGAGGTCATATATCCACACTAGAGTGTTTTCAACAAGAAAATGATATGGCCTAACTTATTTTGGAGAAAAATCTCTTCACTTTCATCAGATCACTCTCTACATAGTTCTCTACAATAGATGGGGTGAAGATTGTTATTTCCATTTTAATTTTAAGTACTATAGTTTGGATATGATTTCAATGTGTTCTACAAGGGTTCGTATGCTGGAATCTTGGATCCTCAATTTGGTCCTTAATATTGGTAATCCTCTTGAGTCCTTAATATTTGTGGCAATATTAAGAAGTAGTGAGATCTTTATGAAGTGAGACCATGCAGGAGATTGTTAGGTCATCAAAGTATGGCCTTGGAAGAAATTAATGTAAATTATGTGGAAAACTTTATTAGTTCTTCTGATCATGTTTATAAAAGAACTGATCCCTCCCTCCATCTCCCTTCTTGTTTATTTATGTTTAATATCTTTCCAAACATGCAACTCCACTATCATGTCATTCAGTATGCCATGTGGCCAGGGGCCGCTCATCAGAGCCAGTTCTGTGCCATTTGTACTTTAAGTTTCCAAAACTGTGAGCCAAATAAATTTTTTCTTTATAAGAAATAAGTTATCCTCCCTCAGGTATTGCATTGTAGTAATAAAAACTCACTAATACAGTAGGAAATCTCACACACAGAGCTCAGATGCTGATTTATAAGTTATCACTAAATCTAAAAACAAGGACATCTATTTACAGCAGCTGGAATTGGAATGATCACTTAGATTTTGAAAGGTATTGCATGCATTTTTATCATAGTTTGTTCTCTAGGATGTGTCATTATGTAATACTGAGGGCACAGACAAACTATCATTACAGGGGCTAAATATGAGGAAATATTTACAATAAAATACTTATAATACTGACCCATATTAAGAAATACTCTGAAATACCAATGTTTAGCTTCTTTCAGAGAATATGAAGCTTCGCTGAGAGAAGACCTGTTCAAGTTACCTGGGTTAGGGTTTGGAAACGTATGAAGAAGTGGGGGGCTGGGGATTTAGCTCAGCGGCAAAGCGCCTGCCTGGCAAGCGCAAGGTCGTGAGTTC
>NW_004955475.1:6869114-6922090 GCF_000276665.1 Chinchilla lanigera
AAAAAAAAAAAAAAAAAAAAAAAAAAACATATGAAGAAGTGAAAGTGAAAGTATCAGGGCTCTGGAATGCCTATAGGTTCCTGTGGTCCCCTGTGCTTCACTCTCTTATGGCAATTAATCACATTGTTTGGTTTGTTTCTGCTTATCTTGCCCCACTGAAAGGTAATCATCCCAACAAGACTCAATCAATATTTGTTGAGGCACATAAATAAGATAAGGAAATGTTTAAGGTATTGATTCTGCTTTGTGGAATATTTACACTGAATTGATTTGGGTCATAAAAGCTTGTAAATTTTGTTATTCAGTATTCTATCACAATAATAATACTCTTTACTCCACTTCCTATCTCTTTAACAAAATGCCAAATATATTGTCTTTTATTTACCAGAATTTTCTCATTAGAGTATTGTAGTTAGGAGCCAGCTCACTCTCCTATTGTCTCTGTTTACTCATCTAACCATTCATCAACTTCTACTGTGAATATCCAGATATTTGTTGTGTTTCCTACTTGACTTGAGGTACCGTTTAGACTTCCCACTAACCTGGAGACCTGAGACCATATCACTCATGTGTGCAAACAGTGATTGAAAGATATAGTGAATGTTTGAATATTTAAAATGCTTATTACAGTATAAGACACATTGCCAAGAACCACGGGATTTATTTAAAGCAAGGGAGAGTACTTCTAGATGGAGTAATTGGAGTTAAAGCTTTTAACTGTAATGTGTATTTTAATTTAAACACTTACTGTTTACTTTTACTTTGGGCTCTTCCCTAGTGTCAAAATGACCATAAAAGTTAAATGTTCTTAAATAACTGAGGCATCAAGACAGGCATGAGTTTACAATGAAAGAAGCAAAAGATGACTTCCAGAACTGCTTCACAGAATAACAAGAAGGATGTCATAAGTGTGTTTAAAATGAGGAAGAGTATTTTTAAGAGGATTAATGGCAAAGTATGTTTCATTTAATACATTTTGTAAATATTCCATCCAAAAATTGGCATCTAAAATGGATAGACACTTCTCAGATAAAAAGATACAAAAAACAAGTAAATATTTCAAAAAATGTTCAACATTACTGGTCATTTGAAAAGTGCAAAATAACATTGAGATTCCATCTCACTCTAGAAAGAGTGGCTTTCATCAAGAAATCAACCAATAGCAAATGCTCCTGAGGCTGTGGGGAAAGGAAACAATTTTCCTCTGTGGGTAGGAGTGTAAACTGGTACAACTACTGTATAAATCAGTATGGAGATTCCTCAAAAAACTAAAACTAGAATTTCCATTTGAACCAACTATTCCCCTTCTAGGTACCTTCCCCAAAGAGTTAAAGTCAACACACCACAGTGATACATGCTTACCCATGATTATGCCAGCAAAATTTGTAATACCGACATCTTGGAAACAATCAATATGTCTATCAAAAGATAAATGGATAAAGAAAATGTTGTATTTATATACAATGTAGTACTACTCTATCATTAAGAAGGGTAAGCTTTAGACATTTTTAGGTAAATGGATGCATTTTGAAACCATAATCTTAAGTGAACTAAGTCAGACACACAAGTTTAAATATTACATGATTTCCCCTGTGTGAGAAACCCAAAGTGTAAATAAGGAGCAAAATGGGGAATAGATACTAGAAAGTAGGGCGTATTTGTTCAAGTGGAAAGGGGGAAAAGGCAGAGGTTGAAAGGAAGGGAATAGGTCTTTCTTTTTCTTTTGAGACAGGGTTTTGCTAAGTAATTCCAGTTGGCTTTGACCTCAATATGTAACCCAGGATGACCTTGAACTCATAACAATCCTCCTGCCTGAATCTCACAAGTGTTGGGATTACAGGTGTTTGCCACCACACCTGACTCAGGAATAGGTATTTGTTTTAAATTTTTAAACTAATTTGTTTTTGATTAGTACATGGTTGTAGTACATGAAGTTAGCAATCATGTTGGGGACTGGGTGAATGTACATAATACCGCTTGTTCCTTTTTAAAATTTTTTCCCTTCTACTTCCCTCACTCCTTCTCTTTCCCCATTTTCATTCTTCTTGACATTATCAATCTTATCTCATGTTTATGGCATATCATGTTTACGTTCATTGAGGTTATTAGGCTTCTGTAAGTGACATATATTTACTCTACTTATTTAAACTTCACTTATCTCTCTCCCCTAACCTTCAGTCTCTTGGACTTATTTCCATTTTTGTAAAAGATATATTCCCTAGTCTCTTAATCATTCCTTTAGTGTGCTCTTTTTTCTTGCTCAAATGAGACCTACTACATATTATTTAAGCTTGTGTGTATAATTTATTTCAGTCAGTGTAATATTTTATATGCACAGGCACTTTCCTAAAAATCTCTTAAATTTAGCCTTCTTTATAACTGAGTAGTATTTCATTATGTATCAGTCCCACATTGTCTTTATCCAGTTGTCTGTTGATGGGTACACACGCTGTTTTAAGGATTTAGCTATTAATTGTGTTACTATAAAATTTGCTATGTATATTTTTCTGAATTATGATATCTTTAACTCTTTTTGGAAGATACCTAAAAGGAGGGATATATGCATCACACAGAATGTCTAATTTTCATTATTTGAGGAATTTCCATACTAATTTCCATAGTGGCTGTATTAGTTTACATTCTCATCAACAGCATAGGAAGGTTCATTTTTCACCACACTCAGACCAGCTTTTGTTATTTTCTGATTTTCTGATGACCTCCATTCTTTCTGGAGAAAGGTGAAATCTTAGTTTTGTTTAAATTGACATTTCTTTAATGATCAGTGTTGTTGAGCATTTTTTTAAAAGAAAGAATTGAATGGAAAATACATATAGAACTTTTGTATATCAAGAGAGGACGAAGGATTGAGGGGAGGTGAAGAGCATGCAAAAATGAATTAAAATGTGTTATGTACATATATAAAATTAATACAAAAGCAAAATAATTAAAATAGCTACACAAATATGTTATTTAACAGGCAATGTAATGTTATACAATGGATATCAAAGATTGAAAGTGTGAGGAAGAATAGTTTTATTGAGCACACTTTCTCTTGTTCTTTTGTTCATTTGCTTGATACTGTTCTTATTTTTATGATTATGGTAAGTTGTTATCATTTAAACATATCTTCTTATAATAAAAATATTTTATTAAGCCCCATGGTAACACAAAGCAAAAATTGATAACAGACAAACCAAAAATAATGAGCAAGGAATCAAAAAACTTAATGAGAATAATGTGCTTAAACACAAAGGAATACTAGTAAGACATAGAATGGGAAGTTACAGAAACAACTTCTCACTATACTCCCAAAGAACTAGTAAAACAAGAGAATCTACATTCAAAATTAGAGTCTTGGTACATAGCTCAGTGACACAGTGCCTGCCTGGTAAGTGCAAGGTCCTGAGTTCAATTCCTGGTACCAAAAATAAATTAACAAGTTCAAAATTAGTGGGAAAAAAATAAATAATAAAAATCTAAGCAGAAACAAATGAAGTGGAGACTGAAAGCAATACAAAGGATCAATGAAATAAAGAAATTGTCCTTTAAAGATGAATAAAGTAGATGCACTGTTAGTTGGGTAAACTAATGAAAGCAGAGAACAGACTCAAATAAATAAAATCAGATATGAAAAGGGAAATATTACAACACCACAGGGATAGAAGGGATTATTATAGATTTTTATGAACAATGTGAAGTAAATTTGATAACATAAAAGAAATGGACAAATTCATAGATATATGCACCTTGCCAAGAATGACTCATGAAAAAAATAGAAAGCTTGAACAGACCAATAGAAACTTATAAGATGGATTCCATAATTTAAAAGAACTAGCATCAAACAAAACCTAACAAGTGATGGCTTCATTACTTAATTCTGCCAAATGCTTAAGGAATTAATACCAAATTTACTTAAAGTTTAAAAAAGAAGTGGAGGGAATCATTTAAAATATATTCTGTGAATTAAGCTCACTGTTATAACAAAATAACATCAAGGTGCAACAGAAAAAGAAACTACAGACCAATATTCTTGGTAAACAAAGATACACACACACAGTCACACACACACACACACACACACACACACACACTCAGAAATCACTAGCAAACCGAATCCAACAGCATGTTCAAAAAAAGTTTCAACATGATCAAGATAAATTCATCCCAGAGATACAAGGATGGTTCAATATATGCAATTCAATAAACATAACATAAATTTCAAGAAATCAAGAGAATAAATACAAAAAGAGCAAGTATATCTTAAATTATGCAGAAAAAATACATTAAATAAAATTCAATATTCCTTATGATAAAAACACTGAATATATTTGGCTTTATATGGCGTGTACTTCAATATAATAAAACCACTTAGAAAATAGTGAAAGCTTTCACTATGAAATATGAAACAAGACAAGGATTTTATTGTTGAATAGACACTTCCCAAAACAGATGTAAAATTCACCAGCATGTGCATGAAAAAGTACTCAGCAAAACTAGTCACTAGGAGTATGCAAATCAAAACCACAATAAGATATCATTTCACCACCATAAAAGCTAACAACAAAAACACTAAAGATAACACTTTTACACACTATTACTAACAATATTGAATATAGTACTGAAAGACCTAGCCAGAGCAACTAAGCAAAAGAATGACATAAAGTCAACCCAAATTGAAAATGAAGTACTCAAATTATAATTGTTTGCAGATGACCTGATCTTATGTATAAAAGCATCAAAAGCTCCACTAAAAGTCTATTAAAACCAATAAGTAAATTTGACAAAGTTACAGGATAAAAAGTCAACATACATATTTTTTACCAATTTATGGGTTTTCATTTTGCTCAATTGGTGATTTCTTTTGATGTGCCAACCTTTTCAATAAGATGAGATCCTAGTTGTTGATTCTTTGAAGTATTTCCCATGCAGTTTGGTTTTCCTGCATGAACTCTCTGCCTACTCCTATGTGTTCAAGATTTCTACCTACTTTCTCTTTCAGTAGATTTAGTGTTTCTGTTTAAATATTACATACAAAAATAAGTAGCTTTTATGTATGCCAATAGTGAGCTATGAAAACATAATTCAAAAAAGAAACCAAATTAAATAACTACAAAAATAAAATACTTAGGAATAAATATAACCAAAGAAGTTAATGCTCTATAGAATGAAAATTATAAAATATTGATGAAACTGAAGAGGACAAAAAGGTGAAAAGACATTACATGTGCATGGGTGGAAATAATCAATTCTGTTAAAATGTTTATACAGCCAAAAGCAATTTATAGAATCAGTGCAATCCCTACAAAAATACCATTAGCATTTTTCATAGACCTAGAGAAATTCCAGGATGTATTTAAAACCACAAACACGCACACACACACAGAAATAGTCAAAAGAACAAAGCAGGAGGAATTACATTATCTGGCTTCAAAACACATTATAAAGCTGAAGTCAACAAAATGGTATAGAATTGTGTCATGGTTTGGGGTTTTGCAAGGTGGACAATATAATACAGGACGTATATTTTATAAGGTTATTTATAATAGTCACCCAAATAATCATGCAAAAAGAGTGCCAGAAATCTGTCCACACACTAAAGACCAAAGAATCCAGTTTAGGGACTAGGTCCCATGGCAATATCCTGCATGAATCCAGCTGAACACCTAGAACTCAAAACAATGCCTCTGACAAATCTAACTGGAGACCTAGAGCCCACAACAATGTCTCTTGCAGGCCTGTTTCACGGATCTGTTCTGGGAAGGCTCAAAGTTCAATGGTGGAAGCTACAAAGTATTTGCCAGTGAGATGAACGATCTGTGCTAGCAGGCTGAGGGATCTGCACTAGAGCCAGGAAGCGATGCTCAAAGTAAGAAACAGAGCTCCCCGGGAAAAGTACCACAGCCATCCTCAGCAAATGTCGTCCCGAGCTCCTCCAATGATGAGGAAATCTGAGTTCCCATCAGGAAAGCCAATATGGCAAATTTTTCCAGGAGATTACGCAGTGCACCGTCTTCCCCTGTGGAGCCAGGAAGCGATGCTCAAAGTGAGGACCAGAGCTTTCCCAGAGAACCATAGCCATTCTCAGCGACAATGAGGCCCTGAGCTTCTCCTCTGATGAGATCAACCAAGTTCATTATGCTATTTCCCTACAATTCCTGTACTGCTCTTTTTCTTTCTTACCATATACCGTAACTCTGGGCAGGAGATTGGAGACTCACTGCATGAGTCCCTGATAACTGGTGTCATGGAAAACATCTCCAATGTGCCCTGAAGCCACAGCATTTTCACCTGCCTTGTGGTTTTACTAGTAGTGCTTCAACAATCTTTGTATCTCACGAGACTATTCTAGAAACGTCCAGCATGGACCTAAAATAACTGCTTTGAACACAAGTAATTATTTCACTGGAATTAAACATAACTGTTAAAGTAAAGGGAAATATTAATTATAATGCTATTTCACAACTAGAAGTGAACTTTAAGAAAGAGAAAAAATGGTCAAAATTGCCTATGTCCAAGCTTTCTTTGCACTAAAGAAGTAATCCTTACTTGTGTTCATATGTAAATGTGAGCTACAGGAAAACCAGACACCTCTCACCTTTAAGACGTCCACTATCACTGAGCCTGAGGGTGCTCCTACTCCACCTTTGGAGCCGGAGGGTGAGTTTTCCAAGAAAACCTTAATGAAAGATTCAGTCACTATTACTGAGTCTGAGGCTTACCCCTATATGCCTTTTGGGTCCTGAGAGTGGAGATTCTAAGCCAGCCATAAGTGAAGTATCCACTAGACTGTATCCATTCTTAGCTGATTTTGATCAAGCTCCTCAAGGACAAATCCATTATAGGAAATAAATAATATATTTAGAATTACCCACGTCTACATGTCTTTTACTCTTTGACTTAAAACAGATCAAGTAAGATCTAGGAAAATTTTCAGATGATCCTGATAAGTACATTGATGCCTTTACAGGATTTGTTCAAACCTATAAACTAGGTTAGAGAGATATAACCCATCTCCAAACACTGACTTCTAATGAGAGATAATGCATACAGACTTTAATCTGTGAATTTAAGTGTACTACAGATACCCTGGGATGCATATTTTCAGAGTGGGTATAAATACAGCCTAGGCAGCACTTCTGCAGAGGTGACTAGATATAGACCCCAAAATGTCTTGAAGCTCTCTTTGTCCTAGGGCCAAGATTTCCTCTGGAATATTACCTGTTTTTGTGTGTCTTCACAGGCAATATACCTCTCTTTTAGGCTAGGATTTTAAAACCTTTGATTCAGAGTTATATATTAGAAAGTAAAACCTAAATAATGCAATGGAAATATTTTTATTGTCTCTCTCACTCTACTTCAAAAGGTTAAAAAGAAGCCATTGACATCCTTTGATTCTTGGTTTCTTTTTCTGCTTGGCAATACAGTTGGAGCCAATCATAACTTTTGTCCCTAGAGCCACGTTTTGCTAAGGTTTAGAGATCCACCCTAGGAAAGCTCTTGGTCTTGTCTTTCTGATCCTAAGGTGGCTAGGATTTAGTTCTTACTTGGTGTTACTCTTCCTTCCCTTCTTCACAGCCTTGACCACAGGAAATAATACAGTCTACAACAGTATTTTTCCCAAGGCAGTTCTCTCCTCCAAGGCTGCTGAATTATAGGACCAAGTTTCCAGAATAATGAACTATCCAGAAATAGTTAAAATTACCTTTAACACTCCATCCCATTAGAAGGAACAGTTACATAGGGCTATCAAAACAGGAGATTTGGCCATCAGATATGATTATTAAACAACTATGGCTATCAAAACAACAATGAATATCCTGTATAGGTGTATATTCCAATCAGATGAAGTATCAACCTAGGGCCCATTTTAAAAACTTTCTTTACCTTTACAGGTGTGAAAGAATTTATTCCTTCTAATTCTTATTACAGGAGATCTCTATTAACTGACCTGCAAATAGTTCTGACTAGTCTATTTATAGTTAAAAATTTTTTAAACTATAGAGTTACTATAATTCAAATTGGTCAACTATATCTGAGTGCGGGCTGGGGATTTAGCTCAGCAGCACAGAGCCTGCCTGGCAAGCGCAAGGTCGTGAGTTCGATTCCCAATACCAGAAGAAAAGCAAATAAAAACAAACTATATCTGAGTGCACTCTGATTTTATAAACAAATGTTTTATGTGCATATGTTTGTGTGTCTAATCTCTAAACATCTGCTTTATTTGAGCTCAATCATTTTTCTTTTTTGCATTTTTGGATTTTAGAAATATTTGTCTATAATTTAAGTCAGCTTATAGATAAATGTCTTCAGAATCAAAGACATGCTTCCACTCAAGTTGCCAGCTGGTCAAAATGATGTTAAAAATAGTTTTATTAATGTAATGCATTTTCCTGTCTATGTACAATGATTTAACAATCATTCATTGGTCAGAATAATGTGTCAGTTTTTATGATTTTATTCTCATAGGGCAGCAAAAATTGCTAAGATAATTAAATAGAAATCCCTTAAAGTGGGGGAGCACTTGGATAGAACTCCCCCTGGTAAATAACAAAAACATCTCCTGGAAAAATCTTATTCTAGCCTTTCTTTGTTAATGGTGCCTTCGTGGTTCCTCTACCCTTATGGGAGACACCCCAATAAATGTTGTTATATATATTATTAAGATATGTTTACATTGGTCATTGTCAAAAGGTAAAGTTTTCTATAAATAAAAAAATATATTTTCTCATTAAAAGATGCTCTTAGTACAAAACTATTGAAGAAACAATTTTTTCACATGGATAAGACAATTATTTCATCTCATGGTGTATCAAATATATTCATACCATCCAGGCATACAGATCTTCTAAAATGTAAAACTGGTATATCTTTAGTGATAAGCCTTTTCTTTTTTTTTTATTTTAAAGATAAAAGGAGGGAAACATTAACAGACATACAACATTTTACAACATATCACAAGCACAATACAGACAATACAGAGTTACAAACAAAGTGGTAGGGAATTAACAATGGTGGTTGTATTACATATTGATATCTTCAAAGTGGATAAGCCTTTTCTTTTAGATTCAGATATCTGCCTTTTGCTTGTGTTCCACCTATTTGTAATAAGAGGTATATGTCAAACAAATATGAGACCCAACTGTCAATTTTTTAAAATAAATGGGTGCTTCTATTATGTCTTTGTTACACATGTGTTATTACACTTAGAGATGCTTAGTTAGTAAAGAGTCCAGACAATGTCACAAATCTCTTTAATGACTTTCCATTAAACATGCAACAAATTAGGTGCGAGCTTCTTATGTGCTAGATAAAGGTGATTGACTAAAAATGACATACTCTACCAAAATGGAGATTTAAGAGTGTTACCAAAATAGTGTCACCATGATTATTACGCTAAAATATTATGTATGGCTTTTGACATAGTTTTCTTTATAAAATATAACTGTTGTTTATTAACACTCTATGGGGATTCAACTAGGACAACAATGGTTGGTAATAAATAACAGTCTTGAGGCTATACTTCATACTTCAAAATATTTGATATCCAGATAAAATTATAATATTTACACTCACTGCTCCCACTGCAATGCTAATGTCGCTGACCTCTTTTGCTTGTTCAATAACAGGTTTGGGGACCAAAGCTAGAAAGGTTACTGAGCTAAAAGGACAGCCAGTATTTTGGCCCTGGCTGTCCAAATTCAATGAGGACCCAGGACATGAGGGAAAATTTCCTGAGACATCCTATAATTCTGATCAGTCACACAACCTCTTGACCAAGGAGGTTGCTGCTCCTCATGAGAGGAGAACAGAGTGAGCAGTGTGCCAAACGAGGGTTACCTGATGAAAAAGTTGCACATGCTCTCATAGAAAGCAACTCGTGAAGCAAAGGCTAAGACTCATCCTAATGGCTGATACTGACAGAGACTCTATACATGGTTCCAAGGTAAATACTGATGAGGCTTAAACGACCTGGAGAGATAAGAAGAGGTTAATTTTAATTAATACAGGTCTCAGTTTAACTTTTTCTTGAACATCCAGCAGAAAAGTATAACCAAAGCAATGTCATAATAATACATTAGATATAGGAAGGGGTTCCAGTCACTAACCCCTTCTAGCAGTTTCTAGTTATAACAGTAATTGGACATTGTTATGGGGTACTAACAATAAATTATAATAAAATCTGTAAGAGTTCATAACAATATTACTTCTATCTGAGACCCATTAGATTATCTCTCTGGAGAAACTTCCTGACTGCAGCCTAGTCTTACATCAACTCTTCTCACCTTGAAGCAGTTAAAATGGAAACCTTGCCCATTCTCCCCTAACTATAGTTATGGATACTGATTCAGAGGGAGAGTATTATAGATCACTAAGTTATTTGCACCCATATACTTACCTTTCTTTAAAAATCAATTATAAAAACTAGGGAATACATCTACCCAGAAAAAATTAGACCATATCAAACCTTCCCAAAAATAAACATATTCTATCAGAACTTCATTGGCAAAAGGACAAATCTGATGAGCACACCCAGGGCTCAAATTTTATACAAGGACACATCTGGCACAGAGGAAAGTGTCTCTGATAGGTCTATGCTAAAAGATTAACTCTCAAACTCAATAAGCAATCTCATTAAACAAAATTGCAAAAAACATAAAGAATAATTTTACCAAAGAAGATATACAGATAGCAAATATGAAAACATTTTTAACATCACTCCCCACTAAGGAAATGTGAATTAAAACCTTATTGTGATACCAATAAACACATCAGCATGGCCAAAATAAAAAAAAAAAACAGTTGTCAATAGCAACTTCTGGTGATTATGAGGAGTAAATAGATCAAATATACATTGCTGGTGGAATGTAAAATGCTCCTATCACTCTGAAAAACATTTGGGCAGTTTCTTATTTTAAAAAATACACAAATTAGCAGTTATATACCTGATCACTTGTTCTAAAGAAATGAAACTAATTTCATACAAAATAAAAGTGAATATTTATGGAAGTTTTACTTATGTTGCCAAACAACTGGGAGGAACAATCATACAACCACAAATAATGGCTGAAGATATTGTAATAAATCCTACTACTACTGAACAACAAAAAAGGGCAAACTACTAATACAAGAAACAACTCAGTCGAATCTCCTTAGAATTGATCTAGCTATAAATTTTTGTAGTGGTAAAATTTTTCTCATATGGTGCTAAAATTTTGAAAGACGTTATCATTCAGGAAACTGGGTTAGTGGTACATGTGATCTTTCTACTATGTTTTCAAACTGCACTTGAATATATATTTGTTTTAAAATAGGAAGTTTAAAAATATTTAGTGTGGTAAAAAAGTATTAAGTTATGTAAAGGAAACAATCTGAAAATAATATGAAGGGTAATTGTTGTGAACAGTGTACAATTTTTGAAAAATATTGCAGGTGTCAATATATTGAAAGACATGACATTTATTGTGGTATATGTTCACAGCTATTGAAGTGAGAGCTAAAATCCTCAGAGAGTATGTCAATTTTCTTAACTGTATTCATAGAGTAATTACAGTTCATATAAAATAGCCCTAGCTATTTCATGAGATTCCACAAGCTAATTATAAAAGTTTATGTGGATCATTAAGTAAAAGCAGCCAAGACTGCAATGGAAAAGTAAAAGGTAGAGATTTTGAAACATATTAGCAAGTGATCAAAATGATCCCATAGGAAAGAGCAAGAGAGCAAAGAAATCACTGCAAAAGTGAAGTTTTTGAGCTGGCTAATGTGAGGGGATCAAGAACAAAAGTATAGAATTTGATTCATATCACTGTAATAATCAGAGGGAAAGCAGAGAGTGTGTGTAAAGAGGCAAATCCTTCATATTGGTGAACATATGAGAAGGAGTTGTTGCATGTTTGGAAATAATAAATTTCTGATCACAATTCCCTGCCAGATGCTTCTGATGTCCCTCCTTACCACACAGGAAGCTCTGTGTGAACAGAGACAGCATATGATGAATATTAGAAACAAATGTAATAGTAAAGATTATAGATTCTCCAGTCCTATACTTTCAAAGTAGTGGTTGTGTGACCTTGAGAAGTAACTTACCTCTCTATGCCTCAATTTTCTCATTTTACAAATGGAAATAAAATTAGCAAAATTGAAGCAAGAAGATTTAAAGACCCTAAACAGGCCAATAAGAGGCAGTTAAATTGAGGCATTAATAAAAATTTTAATACCTAAGAAAAGCCCAGGTCCCAATGGATTCATCACTGAATTCTACAACAACTTCTTTGCTGAAAGAAACTGTCAATGAGTCCTTGGTTGATCAGCTTTGTATGTCTCTATCTGTTTTCATGAGAAGCCACTTTGAAGATATCAATATGTAATACAACAAGCATTGTTAATTCCCTACCACTCTGTAACTCTGTACTTTCTGTACTGTTCCTTTGCTATTTTGTAAAATGTCGACTGTCTGTTAATATTTTCCTCCTTTTATTTTTAAAATAAAAAAAGAGAGATCTAATGCCAATAGCCCTCAAATTCTTTAATGAAATTGAAAAGGAAGGAACACTACCAAATTTATTTCTGGAAACTATCATCACACTGATACTGAAATCAGTTGTAGTGGTTCATTGATTCTTTCAACTTGAGAAGTTTGGAAGCTTAACTAAACTTCACTCAGCAATTGGATCAGCAATTCTACACCCCAGGGTGGATCATCACCTAGATGATATAAAAGGGAAATGAGGAAGGACAGAGGAACTTCCATTCCTTTTGGAGTAGCTCCAGTCTTCGCCTTCAGCTTGGACTTCATCTCCTTGCTTCTAGTGCAAACTGTTTGGAATCTGCCTTGGATCCTTCATCCTTCCATCACAGACTCATCGGCCTCCTGGTACAGACTTGCACAGAACTCTGCAGTGAACTCCAGACCCTGGACTGATTTCTTCAGTCTTCAATGTGCACACACCCTTTGCACGCTTCCTCATACAACTCTTTGGCTGACCGTCGTAAGCCAATCTTGTAATTTATTATATATTTGTACATCTTGTGTTATATCAAACCCCTGAATGATACACCAGTCAAGCAGTGAACTAAAAAAAGAAAACTACAGGCTAATCTCTTTAGTGAGTATAGATACAAAACTCCTTCATAAGATGCTGGCACATAGAATGTAACAAAGCACTAAAAAGATCATACATCATGACACAGTAGGATTCATCCTATGGATTCAGGAATGGCTCATCATATGCAATTCAATAAATGTAACACATCACATAAACAGAAACAAGGACAAAAATTATCATCTCAATAGGAGCAAAAAAGCCTTTGACAAAAATCAAAACCCATTCATGATAAATACTCTGAAAATGTAGGCATAGAAAGACATTACCTCAATCAGATAAAAGTCATTTATACTAAACAGATTGCCAAAACCATATTAAATCCAGAAATAAGGGGCTGGGGAATTAGCTCAGCAGCACAGTGCCTGCCTGGCAAGCACAAGGTCGTGAATTCGATTCCTGGTACTGGAAAAAAAAAAACGAAAATAAATAAATAAATAAATAATAAAAAATAAAAAAATAAGGGTCTGGGGATTTCCCTAAGCAGCACAGCACCTGTCTGGCAATCACAAGGTCGTGAGTTCAATTCCCGGTACCGGAAAAAAACAACAAAAAAAAAAAGTAGAAATATTGAAGTTTTTCCTCTAAAGTCAAGAACAAGACAAAGATGTTCACTATCACCAATTCTGTTCAATGTAATACTCACTTCAGCGAGAGTAAGATAATAAAATAAAAGAAGTATTTATAAGAAAGTAATTGAATGGTATTTATTCGCAAATAACATGACTATTTGTAAGACCCCAAAAAGTCTACCAACAGTCCTAGCACTAATAAATTCACCAAAGCAGCATTCTATAAATTCAACATAAAAATTCAGCAGCATTCCTGTACAACCATCATGAATCCACCAAGAAGTTAGGAAAATAATACCATTTTCAACATCTTCAAGAAAAATTATCATCACTTAGAAATTAATTTAATGCAGAAAATTAAAGATCTCTACAAAAGAAACTATGATACTCTCAAAAAAGAGATCAAAGAGTACATTCAAAAATGGAAATACATTCCCTGTCCCTGGAAAAATAGAACACATGTGCTCAAAATGGCCATACCACTAAAACTGATATATAGATTTAAGGCAATTCAATTTAAAATGCAAACAGCCTTCCTCACAAAATTACAAAACAATCCTAAAATTTGTATAGAAGCAGAATACTACAAGAATAGCAACAACAATCCTGGGCAACAAAAGGAGGCATCAAAATCCCACATTTCAATTTATACTACAAAATTATGCAGACAAAATAGTTTGGCACTTGCACAAAAACAGACATGAGAAGATAATAAACATATTAGAGAATGCAGTACCAACCACAGGCTTCCATTCATTCAATATTTGAGAAAATGTTCAAAAAATACATTGGAGAAATGACAGCCTCTTTAAAAAAACTAGAGCGGGGAAAACAAGTTATACAAAGGTACAAAATTAAATCTAGACCAATATTTCTCACCAGACATTAAAATAAAATCAAAATGGACAAAATCAAAGCCAAATAGCATAAAATCAAAGACAAAGGCCCTGTGGGAAGATAAAATATTTAAGACTCCAGAATACATAGGAATAGGTAAAGATTTTCTGAACAGAACACAAACTACACACAAGTTAATATCAAGCATTGACAAGTGGAATCATTTCAAGAAAGAAAACTTTTGTAAAGCAAAAAAAAAAAAAAAATGGAGTGACAAGACAACCGAGAGCATAGGGAAAATTTTTCCTAGTTATGCATTGGACAAATGGTTAATATTTGAATATATAAAAATTCAAATAATCAGAACCCTAAAAGACTAGATTAAAATATAGGCAGTTTTAATGTACATACACACCTCAGAATTACAAATCACCAATAAATACACAAAAATATATTCAGCCACTGAGATTCCATCTCTTTCTAAAAAGAATGGCTATCTGCAAAAGTCTAATAACAAATGCTGGTGAGATTGTGTAGGAAAAGAAATATTTCTATGTTGTGGTGGGGATGTAAACTAGTAAAACCACGATGGAAATCATAATGGAAATTCATTAAAAGTTAAAAGTAGAAATTTCACCTGACTCAGCTATTCCCCTGCTAGGCACCTTCCTGAAAGATTTAGACATCATAATACAGTGATTCACACATATCAACGTTTATGGCAGACAAATCATAAAAGCTAAATCTTGGAAATGACCTATTGTCCATCAACAGATGAATGGATAAAGTAAATATATTTACACACAATGGAGTGCTACTCTGTCATGAAAAGGATAAACTTGAGTACTTTGTAAGAAAATTGATGCACCTTGAGACCACAGTGTTAAGTGAAATAAATCAGATACATAAGCTTAACGATCACATGGTTTCTTTCTCTTATAAGAGAAACCCAAAGCATAGATAATTTGAAAAACAAAATGAAAGATACATAACATAAAATATGGACATATTTGCATATGGGAAGTGGATTTAGATACGGAGAGATTGAAGTTTGGAGAAAGAGAAGAAAGAAAGGGATGTAAAAAGAATTAAGATTCATCATGTATATGTATCAACTTCCCATGAGGTATATAATTGTTATGCACTCAAATATGTACTAAGAAAAATGAGAAATAGAACACGGCAATAAATGTGTGCCTTCTTACATATTGTTTTGAGGATGAATTGAAACAAAATATGTGCGAGTTGTTTGAAACAATACTTGTCACATAGGACGTATTGAACTTTAATTGGTTATTTGATGTATAACGACCACTTTTTAGAGAATGACTTAATACATTAGATATCTTCAAAAGTTTCTAGATAGAACTGACCCTAAGGCAGTACACATTTCATTTTCAGGGCTCTAAATGCTGAGGAAACTCTGCATTGAGATAACTAAGCCAAGAGCCTACTTTATCCTACTCTCAGGCTTAGGCCTTGGATTCCAGCAGTTCTCAGGATGTTCCTGGGCATGCTTAGAGTTCAGAGTTCAGGAAACAGAAAGAATTTAGAACAAGTTTCAAGCTTAAAATAAATTGTTAATAGAAGAACAGTATCAGTAAGCCTGAGCCAGAATTATGAGGACAATTTATGAGGCTAGGCCCACATTGGAAAGCACATGAGAATTGCATATCCTTTTTGGCCATCTGTTCAAGGAGTAAATAAAAAGATACTTCTAGTCAAGCCCCTTTCAAGCATGATAACTACTAAGCTTGACTTTACTGTGAGTAATCCCAAATGATGAAATGAACTTCTCTCTGATTATTATTGGAGAAATACAGGCATTACTTTGTCTTAAGGACAAGGAAGGGAAAGATAAATGTATGAAGAGGGAGTGGGGATGGGTGGAATTTTGTGTACAAAGAAAATCATTGTACTAACCACTCAGAACAAAAGAATCTATGTATTGATTTCTACTGATTTCTAAACACCTTAGATATGCTTTTTTGTGTTGAGTGGATAAATGTGTGGATATTAGAGTTCCATAATGGTATTTAGAATAGATGATCCATTCTGTAAGATCATTTTATGTAAAACGACAGGAGTAAGCTCTCTCATGCCTGTGCACAAAGGGTCCTCTCCACTTGTCATCGTGACTATTGGTACATCAGAGTCACATAAGATCACTACAAATCATGAGGCATCCAGTGTAGTACTTGGCTCCCAGTGAGCAGACTTCAGTTTAGGGACATTTTGTTTTTGTCCTGGCTAGAATAATGGATGACATATCACTAGAGCATCTTTGGGACATGCTTTATAGTCTTCCTTCACTGGAGTCCAAGGACAGAAGGAAGAAAGAAAGGAAGGAATAAATGAATGCCTACTATGTACCAAGCACTGTTATTTGAATGTTAAAACAACACTTTGAGGTAAATATTTTCCCTATGTTTGGTTAATTCAATCTTCTCATGGGGAAAAACAAGGAGCCTTAACATATGAAAGGTTTCATGACATCCTGGAGTAGACAGACATGTTTGGTTTAAGCAGTTTGCAACTCATTTTGTTATGAAACTCTAATAGTTTCCCATAATATCCACTGATATTTCAATAAGCAATAAGTAACTGATTTATTGGGTTTAAATCTCTCATCTAACATATATAGTGTGTATCACTTTAAAGACAAACCATAATAATATGTCACTTCCCTTGATATATAATGTAATTATGAAATTGGTATTTTAACATGCCAATTTTACACTTCAGGTGATCAATGATCATGCAGGTTAACTAAAAAGCTCTAAGATGTACAGCTATTAACTGGCAGAGCCAAGACCAGAATCCATATCTTCTCTGTCCATTTAAGTTTAGTTTTTCATGAAGTGTTCACATCTATGGGTTTTGTCACTTTGGGCAAGATCCTTCCCTTTTTTGAGTCTGTTTAATTAAAAATTACTAGTTAGACTACATAATTTCTAAACTCCATTTGATCTGTATCTAAGATTGTTAAGTCCCATCCATATACACTTCAGATAAAATCAAAATAGAGTTCAAAGTCTCAATTTCTAAACTCAAGGAAGGTGAAAATCATATAACATAGTAATAATTTTGACCATAAGTATCTTTTGAAACCTCAGATGCCTGTGAAGAAAAAAATCTCTGAATTTCATCTTTCAGAACACTAGTTTAATAAAGTTCCTTTCTATTTTTATCATTCCCATCTAGCTTATAACAAGTGATCCTTCACCTATAACAGGAGTCACATTCCAGAGACCCCCGCCATAGGTGAAAATCTGTGAAGTAGTGGCGTTATATTTATTTTGTTTTTGTACATATTGTAAGGCTTTATAAACCCTTCCACACTCCTGTAAACCTTTTCCATTCTCTTATTAACCTTTCCCATACTCTTACAAACACTTCTCCTACATTCTTAAACCTATGTAATTTTAACAACACGTAAAATTCTATTTGGGTACTTCATTTGAAGTGGACAAGGAGGGATGCTGAACATATGGGCACAGTGTGGTGGAGCAAACAGACCGAAGCTATGGTAACTGAGCCAATCTGTGCCCAGGATATAGAGCACAGCACTGTGGTTGATCTCCTTTCTTCCATAGTGTGCTATGTACAATCTCACATTGGCAAACTTGTGAAAACGGTAGGCGCGTACTGCATTTCCATTGTGTATAGGATGATGCTAATCTGTTGATGAACTATATACTATATTTTATTTTGATTAATATTCTTTTAATATGTTTGAATTAACATTTTTTATATTTGTATATTGTTTTAAATTTTTAAGCAAAAATAATTAAAATCATAAATACTGTATAAATACCTATGTACTGCAAAATCCCATGATATAGCAAAAACTCCATGATACAGAATTATATATATTTTTTAAAAATCTGCAATACAGTGAAGTCACAATAAGGGCACCACGATATAGTGAGGGATGACAGTATATTAACAAATAATACTATCAGCTACCCTGATGGTTTTTCTAGGGCATGGAAGAGGATCACACTGACCTCGGTGGGTAGACAGCTCCATGCTATTAATGCCCCTACCTATTTCTCAGATCCATGCTGTCAAATCTACTAGCAGAACACACACTTATAATTAGTAGCAATTCACAAACCCAGTCCTATGGAAGTATAGAGACATACCGCTGCTTTATTGCCATGGTCAGCTAGTGTTCAAAATTGTCACCCTAATGTCTCATACGTTTGGAAAGTTTTCGCATCGTGGGGGCACTATACTCATCAGTGCATTGATTCATAACTGACTTTATTGGCTTTACTAGCTATTTAGAGTTGGAACCTGGTCAGAAGTGCTGAGTCACTACAGACATGACCTGGAAGGATGCACTCTTGTTTCTTCATCTTTTTTTTATTTTAAAGAGATGTTTTCTTTGTTTTGTTTTTGTCTGTGATGTTGGCATTTTGCTATTGTTCTTTTTTATTTCTTTTTCTCTTCCTCCTCCTCCTTCTTCTCTTCTCTTGTCTTTGCTCTTGCGCTCTTGCTGTCTGTCTGTCTGTCTGTTTGTCTCTCTCTCTCTCTCTCTCTCTCTCTCTCTCTCTCTCTCTCTCTCTCTCTCTCCCCCCTGGCTGCCATAGCATAGTCTTCCCCTGCCAGGTTCTTTCACCATGCTGTTTCTGCCTTGAAGTCAGGCAAATATGAATTTCATCCACTGAATCCATGTGAAAATAATAAATATGTCCTCCATTTTAGTTGTATACATTGACTATTTTTTCCTATTGACAGAAAACTGACAAATATAGACTATTGGTACTATAAGTAGTATCATTGCTGTGACTCAAAAACCTTTGAAAGTGGTTTGTGAGAGGAGTGGAAAGTTTTGGGGATTCTGGATAGAGAAGTTCTAGAATGCTGTAAACTGAGTGTGATGGGAAATTCTTGTCAAAGCTCAGGGGATCAGAATACTAGAAAGAATGTAGAAAGCAAAGACCAGGCTAATGAAATTTCAGATGTGCTTGAGGATTCTATTGGAAACTGGACAAGGAGCCATACTTGCTTCACTTTGGCAAAGAGTTTATCTATTTTTCCCATGCCCAAAACTTTGTGTAAATCTGAATTTAAAGGGCACATATTCCTAATTCAGGAAGGGGGAGTTTCAAGGCAGCCCAATATTCAGGATGTTGTATTGTATTGCTGGTTTCTTTTAACCACATATACAGTAAGAAGCAGGAAAGAAAGCAGAAATACATGATTTGAAGTTTGAATTTAAATCAGAAAAAAGAGATTGCAAAGTTGGGACCATAAAGAACATGGTTGCTGAAAATATTAAAATTAAGAGGCATTGTGTCCAGTTAGAAACATTGGAATCATATTTTTCTAATGAAAGTATGTACTTTACTGTAGTATTGCATGGCTCTCTATCTAAGTAGCTGTGCTTGGGGAATGCAGGAAGCAATGTCTATGTTGACTCATTTGGTGCAATGAATGACAAGGTGTGTGCACATCTTCAAAGGGTAAATGGGTGAGTTTTGCCCATATTATGCATCCTGTTTCACTTTTGCATATTTATAATATTTTATTATGTTTTCTTTTGATTTTTTTCTTGTAGAATTAGCCCAATTCAGTACAACGCTGCATGAAAATCCACTTTTACAACTTTGGGAGAACGTTGAAAGTGAGTCATCAGATGATTCAGCTACCAATGATGGCTTGAATCATGTGAGCCAAAGAAGTTGGCAAGATATGACAAATAGAGAAGTACAGAATGAAGTACTTGATTCAGATGAGGAAGAAAACAGTAATGTAAATAAATATTTGGCTAGTCAGAATGCTACAAAATTGTCATGTATACCTGAATGACCCAATGTTAGAACTAAGTCAGAAAATATTATTAGGTTTTTGCTAAAGGTGAAACCTGTGGACAGAATAGCAACACTGAAATTCAGTCATGGAAATTGTTTCTAACAGATAATATGTTATGTTTTCAAATACATTGATAATGAAATACAAGTAAAATATTTTATGTGTATCAGTATGAATACTCAAATATTTATCATGACATCTTACTATCTTAACTAAAAGCCTCATAGGAAAACTTTTTAATTTTAAGTCTCATAATATAAAGGATTTAAGGAAAGATGACAAATGTGGGATTGAGATTTGTAGAAATAACGCTTAAGAGATTTGGCTTATTTCAAAATTGACTATATTTTGATTACAGAAAATACCACCAAGAAAGAAAAAAGAAAAACATTCAACAATTTGTCTAATATTCACTCAGTTTTTGAAAGCCTTGTTTCAAACTGTCAAGCAATTTATACAACTCTGAAAACTAACAAAAAACTTGCCTCATTTTGTGGTTGTTGAAACCTTTGCCAATATAAACCAAGTGAACTTTCCAAAAATGGTATAAATATATACGTGCTGGTAGATGGAAAGACATTTTACAACTTGAATTTAGAAATTTGTCCTGGAAATTAATCACCAGTCTTATCCATGCAGTAATAAACCATATGATATTGTGCACAGACTTGTTGCACCTACTTCAAAAATTAGCCAAAGGATTGAGGAAAATGGCAGAGTGCTGAGTGTCAACTACTGAGCTTCTCTAGAACAAAGTACTAAAAGTCTGGGAAACAACAGCCCAGACAGAACCCAAGGGGAGTGCAGGACACATAGGAACCACAAAGGAAATGACAGTGGAGAAGAAGAAAATAAGATCCATTGCTACAGAAGAAATCGTTTACTGCTGCAGACATGAGACCATGCAGTATGGAAAGAGCAGCTGCGTAGCAAACCTGGTGGGTGGGGAAACAACAAAATGACTTTTTTCCTCTAGAAGACTGAAACCAGACCTGGACCAAGAGAGTCATGTACAGTTGGATACAGCAGTGAAAACACAAGATACTGTTTCACAAGTGCCCACACATCAAGCAGATATGTCTGAATGGACTAGAGTAGGGCCTGACATACAATCACCCAGTGGAGCAGCAGAAGGTTGATGAGATTGACATTTAATTTCAAAGCGCTTGGGGCTGGATTCCAGCAAAAGACCAACCCCAGGACTGCTTTATTAACAATGTCTTGGTGTCAAAAGAAGGAAGGCCTGTCCAGTAAAGTAGACAGCTGGCAGTTAGACAGCAGACTGTGGGGACCATGGCTGAGAAGTAGGATCCTGAACCAACCAGACTCCATTCTGGTAACAGTCAAAAACCAGTCTTTATCTAGGTATGAATGACTGAAAGCAGCCCCTTGCTCTACAAACAATGATGCAGACAAAAGGCTTCATCCAGGGCACCGTCCTTGCCCTGTCATGAACGAATGTGAGATGTGTCAGTGGGTCAGTGGTCTGTTCAAGGTCAGCCTTACATCCAACAGTAATCCTACCATAGACTTGGCAGTGTTACTCATTACAGATTCCAGCTCTTACTAGGGAACTAACACTGAGCTAGGGACACCAGAGGACACTTTTTTTTGGCTTTCCTTAATTTTCCTATCCTTTCCTTTCCTTTCTTTCCTTTTCTTTCTTTCTTTCTTTCTTTCTTTCTTTCTTTCTTTCTTTCTTTCTTTCTTTCTTTCTTTCTTCCTTCCTTCCTTCTTTCCTTCCTTCCTTCCTTCCTTATTTTTTTTTTTTGCAGATGATCATTCAGGTTTACACGTTAGATTTTTGGGGTTTTTTTGCTTTTCTATTTCCTCAAAGGTTTTTCTTGATTTCACAATATTTCCATGTAAATGAAAGTTGTCTCTATTCTTGTTCACCTTGATAGTCTTTTGCTTTCCCCTTTATTTTTTCTCTCCTGTCCTCTTCTCCTGCTTTCCAAAGTTTGGATAATCATCCTTTGTCCTTCAGCCTTGCTTCTACTATATTTCTCCTCAATTATTGCTCTGTTTTGTCTCCTATCCCTCATAAGTTCCCATTTCTCATAGGACAAAATCACTGTACCAATGGGAAACTCACTGCATGCAAGTTCCTGGTTTATGTTGTATGTTGTTGTTTAACTACAGATTTTACTCATAGCATTAGAGATACCAAATTAGCAGTTACCACAGATGATCAGTTTCTGGGCTGTGCTTTATGCGATTGTTATTGCTAATTTAGCAAAGATACCATTATTCTTGTAATCAGTTGTTCTCCCATGTATTACAGCCCTGTGATAATCTTGGGTCCATAATCCATTAGCAAAGGACTGGTTGCTAAACCTAAGAGACATCAACTCCTCACTCCTAATAAAGGGGGAAGCTAGGTTCTTGGGACAGGCAAAGATGAACAGCCAGCTATACCTAGAAGACATCTCAGAGGAATAAACTTTCCTATGGAATCGTTAATACCAGTGATGAAGCTATTTAGTATAAGAAAAATATAAAGAGCAACAGAGAAAAAAATTAAATTTAAAAAATAGAAAATGATAAGACACAGAAGCACAATGCAATCCCATATGTTCAGCCCACATAGGATAAATACAGGAGACAATGAAGAGAGGAAATTAGAAGCCATCCACTGAATTTTCTGGAATGACAGTAGCAGAAACATGTATATACATATATATATTCACAGAGGAAATGAGATCAGAAATAATTTCACAGGTAAAAAATAGAAGACAATCATAATGAAAGACTTGTTCAGTACATCTAAAGTACACATAGATTTAAAAAAGGAACATAGAAAAATTATTGAAATAATGAATTAATAATATTGCAAAGAAATGCAATGAAACATATTCAAACAGATATCCAGAAAATTAAAAATGCAAATGAAACTTGTGAAGCCAAAAGAAAGATAGTGAAGATAGAATCAAAGACCTGGATGACTGGATAATGGTTATTGATGATGAAAGATTACTTAAAAATAGCAAGGGACCAAGGGAAAAAATACAACAACTGGAACATGATGCAAAGTAGAACATAAGATTAACAGGACTCAAGGAAAAAGCAGAAGACAGCACAAATATCATAAAATGTTCACAGAAATAATCGAGGAAATTTTCCAGAAGGAGAAAGAATTTAATATACAATAAATGAGGCATACAAGACATCAAATTGTCATTACCTAAATAAGTCTGCACCAAGATATATAATAATCAAGCTTCCAGAAATTCAACACAAGAACAGAGTATTACAAGCTGTTAGGGAAAAGAAACACATCACCTATAAAGGAAATAACATCAGAATCACACAAAACTACTCAACCCAGCCCTCAAGTAAAGGAAAGCTTGGAGTTAAGTATCTCAAGTCCTGAAAGAAAACAACTTCCAACCCAGATTGATGTATCCCACAAAATTCTCTTTCAGAGTTAATGGAAAAATAAATACTTCCCTGACAAAGAACAAGAGAAGAAATTCATGCAACACCATCTCTACAAAGAGTCCCAAAAGATATTCTAGAAAGAGGTAATAAAGACTACCATCCCAGAGTGGTAATATAAAGAAGCCAGCAGGCTGGAGATACAATTAAACAGAGGGAAGAGACAGAGAACCATCATCAGGAAAATAATATGACCAGGACCAGCAAATATATATATCAGTTAAAACCATCAATGTAAATGATCTCAGTTTACTAGTCAAAACAAAGACTGACGGAATAGACCAAGAAGCAAGATTCAATAATATGGTGCAAACAAGATACACATTTAACTCAAAAAGTAATTCATAGACTGAAAGTCAAATAATGGAAAACAATACTCCATGCACAGTAACCCAGAAAAAAAGCAGAGGTAGGTATTCTTTTGAAGACAATGTGAACCTCAAATGAAGACTGATCAAAATAGATGATGAAGTTCACTACATACTTGTTAAGGGAAAACTCTAAGAAAAAGAGATAACAATCATATATATATATATATATATATATATATACCAAATACCAGCACACTAACTATATAAAGCAAACATTAAATGGCAAGAAAAATTCAAACAAACACTTACACAATTGCAGTGGGGGAACTTAACACCAAACTGTTACAAATAGATAGATCCACTAGACAAAAACTCAACAAAGAAATATCAGAGCTGAACCAAACTAGTGAACAAATGGACTTAATAAATGTCTACAGAGTGTGACCCTCCACAACACAAGAATACACATTCTTCTTAGTGGTGCATAGGACATTCTCCAAAATAAACTACATATGAGACCATAGAACATGTTTAAGTAAATGCAAAAGAACTGAAGTTATTTCAAACATAGTATCTGACTATAGTACAATGAAATTGGAAATCAATGACAAAAGAAACAACAAAAACTGCATAAACTATTGTACATTAAATAACATCCTCCTGAACAACCAATGGGTCACAAATGAAATTAAAGAACAAATTAAATGGTGCCTACTATTAAATGATAATGCCAATAAAGCAAACCAAAGTTGTGAGACACAATGAAAGCAGTCCTGAGACAGAGCAATTTCTAGCAGTGAATAGTCACATCATGAAAACAGAACAATCTCTTATAAACCATCTAATGTTGAACTTCAAACTTCTAGAAAAAGATGAGTAGGTCAAGCCCAAAGTTATTACTGGGGAGAAAATTATAAAGACTAGAGAAGAATTTAATATAATTTAAACTATGTAAACAATAGAAAATAGAAATGAATCAAAGAGTTTGTTCTGTGAAAGATGAACTACAAGTGACAAACCCTTAACTAACCCTATCAAAAAAAGGAAAGAAAGACGCAAATTTGTGTAATTAAGAATGAAGAAAGTGAAATCAAGATAGACCTCTTGGAAATTCAGAAGATCATTAATACTTATTTCAAGAAACTTTAATAAGATTGAAAACACAAAATAAATGGACAGATTTTTAGATACATATATATTACAAAAGTAGAAACAAAAATATACAAAAATTCTAAGTAACCTAATATTAGTCAATGAAATTGAAAATGTAATTAAAAACTTACCAAAAAAAGCCAAAGTCCTGATGGATTCAATGCTGAATTACACAAGAAATTTAGAAAAGATCTAATGTCATTACAATTCAAACTCTAATGAAATGAAAAGGGATGCAATTCTCCCAAAATCATTCTTGAAGCAAGTATTACCTTGATACCAAATTCAGAGAAGGGCCCAACCAATAAAGATAATTCTAAACCAATCTCCCTGGTAAATATCAGTGCAAAAATCTTCAGTAAGATACTGGCAACAGGAATGCAGCAAATCACCAATTAGGTTGTACACCATGACAAAGTGGGATTTATTGCAGGGATGTGAGGATAGTTCAACATAAGCAAATCAATAAATGTAATACACGATATTAACAGAACCAAGGACAGAACCCATATGATATTCTCAATAGACTCAGAAAAAGCATGTTACAAAGTCTATCACACATTCATGATTTTAAAAAACCTACAGAAAATTTGAATAGATGGTCTTTTTCCAAAACTGATAGAAGGTGTCTATGACAATCCAACAGCCAACACCAAACTAAATGGTCAAATACTGAAATCTTTCACTGTAAAATCAAAAACAAGACAAGGATGTCAACTCTCACCACTCCTATTCAATATAGTTCTGCAAACATTAGGTAGAGCAATTAGACAAGAGAAATAAATAAAGGAAATGAATATAAGAAAGGAAGAAGTTAAATTACCATTATTTGCAGGTGATATGAAACTCTACATAGAAGACCCCCGGAACTCCACAAAAAGACTTTTAGATTCAGTAACCAGATTCAGAGGTGTAGCCTGAAATAAAGTACACCCTCAAATATCTACAGCATTTCTGTACACAAATAACAAATGCACTGAGAAAGAAATTAAGGAAACCAAGCCATTTATAATAGCACCAGAAATGAAATACTGTGAGATCAATCTGACAAAGGAAGTAAAACATCTGTACCACGAAAACTACAGTACTCTGAAAAAAGAGATCAAAGAAGATATCAGAAAATGAAAATACATCACCTTCTTCTGGATAGGAGAAACCAATACAGTGAAGAAGGCCATACTACCAAAATTGTTATACAAGTTTAATGCAATCCCAATAAAAATACCATTAGAATATATCACAGAACTGGAGAAAATATTTCTAAAATGTATGTGGAACTCTAAGAGATATAGATTAATGAAAACAGTTCTGGACAACAAAGGCAAGGTAGGGGCATTACAATCACTGACTTGAAATCATAGTACAGAGCTACTGTGATAAAAACAGCATGATATTGTCAAAAAAAAAAAAAAAGACCTGACGATCAATAAAACAGAGTAGAACATGCAGAAAAAAAGTCAAATACACTCAGCTACCCAGTCTTTGACCAGAGGTCCAATCATGTTCACTGGAAGAAAGATAGCCTCTCTAATACATGGTACTGGCTAGGGATACATCTGAACAGTACAGTTATCTGCCTGGTTAGTTCAAGGTCCTGAGTTGGATTCCCAGTACATAAACAAATAAGTAAATAAATAAATAAATGAATAAATAAAAAGTACTGAAATACCTGGCTTTCTACATGTCAAAGACTAAAACTAGACCCATGTCTCTCACTATGCACTAAACTAAAATCAAAATGGATCAAAAATCTAAATAATAAAATTGAAACACGAAATCTCCTGGAAGAGAGAGCAGACAGAACTCTTGAAGACATAGGTGCAAGCAAAGCCTTCATGGCAAACCCAGTGGAACAAGAAATACTTCAAAGAATCAATGACTAGGATCACATCTTATTAAAAAGCTTTTGCACAGCAAAAGAAATCACCAACAGAGTGAAAAGACAACTTACAGAGTGGAAAAATAATCTTAACTGGTAGTTCTTCAAAGGATTAATACCTAGAACCTATAAGGAATTGAAGAAAATAAGACCCCCTTAATATAAAGATCCAACACACAAATGGACATATAAAATCAATACACACTTCTCTGAAGTACAAAAAGCAAATAAATATATAAAAAAATGTTCAACATCATTGGTCTTTCAAAAAATGTGAATTAAAGCAATGTTGAGGTTCCATCTTACACAAGAAAGAATGGTTGTCATCAGTAAGAAATGCTGGCAAGGCCATGGTGCAAAAGAAAATATTCTCCATCTTCTTCTCCTAGGGGAAGTGCTAACTGGTGCAATCACTGTGGAAATCAGTATGGAGAATCCTCAAAAAACTAGGATAAGTGGTCTCATTCGATCCAGCTAGTCCCATGTTTGACATCTTCTGAAAAAGTATTAAAACCACAATAGCACAATGTCCACCCACATTTAAAGCATCATGGTTTTCAATAGCTAAATCTTGGGAAAAAATTTTTCCATCCTCTGATGAATGAATAAAAATGTTTTTTTGCACAGTGGTGTACTACTCAGCCATAAAGAATTGAAAACTTCAGACATTTGAAGGTAAATGGATGGACCTTGAGACTGTACTCTTTAGTGAAATAAATTGGAGACAGGTGTAAATATCACACTGTGTCTCTAGTGTGGGAAACTGAATGTGTAAATATGAACCAAAAATAGATATTGTGAAATAGGAAGAACTTATCAAAAATTAAATGGGAATGTGGAAAGGAAGGGAAAAGAAAAAAATGAGAAAAAAAGGTAAAATGGAAACAAAACTTTGTAAATAAGGAGGGGAAGAGGGGTTGAAGGGAGGAGAGGGGAGTGGGAAAAAGCAAGAGCTAAGACACGTCATGTACAGCTACAAGTTACCATGATGAATGTGATCATTATGTATTTATAAATTATACCAATAAACTAGAAAAAAAGAAATATGAAAAATTGGCCAAAATGTCATATTTGACAATTGGCTTGCACGTTATCCATTGATGTTTGATTTGCCTAAGAAATACCAGTTGACCAACATATGACCTATTTATAAGAATAATGTGGAGATTTCACAAAAAATGTGGCAAGTTCACAATAGTGAAAAGTATAGTACAGTTGTTAAACTTCATAAAGACATAACATTAACTTCCTATATGGTGAAGAAAAACAAAGTATTATGGATACTGTCAAAACTATGTCATGATGAAGCAGGGTGTGGCTGTGCACACCTGTAATTGCACAATGGAGGGGGCTGAGACAGGAAGGTCTTGTGAGTTCAAAGTCAGCCATTGCTACACAGTGAGTTCATGTCTAGCCTGAACTATATAGGAAGAACCTGCCTGAAAAAATCAAACCACAGCAACAAAGAAGATTGAAAGTGAATACTCAACCCAAATGAATCTAGAAATGGTTACATTTTATAGCAACATGAAAGACAGAGTAGGTGTTATTTATGAGTTATGCAGCAACTATATTTGTCAATTGAAACACAGAGCATTGGCTAATATTTGTTTTCCTGATTCTTAAACATGTAACACACAAGTAGTTTCACATTTTATAAGGACAATAACAAGCATCAAAGATCATGTAGAAATTTTCTTAGAGGATTGCAACTGGAATTCATAAATAATCAATTATAGGAGAGGAAGAACAGTATGTATCTGCTCAGACATCTCCAAAAAAGGGTTATGGAACAGATTGGTGAACAAACAGGTGAAATATCACAAGAACTTCCTAAGAAAATGAAAGGACAAACAAGATATCAAGTATATTCTACTAAAGAAGACAGGAAAACAAAGCACATATGCTATCAGTATAAGTGATACTTATGGATGGAAAATCTTGTTCTCATGTTTGAAAACTGCCTTAAGTGTTATAATTGAAGTAGGAATTATTTTTGTGGTAGAATTTTATTTGTATTTTTATTGTAGTTCATACAGGAATTTATTTTTGTTGTTATATTTTAGATTTAGTAAGTAAACAAACAGTTGATGTAGAAAATGTTGATGTTTATTCTAAACACTCATTGCATATTTGAAATTTTACTTTATTAATATTTCATTTTCCTAGTTAGTTCACATTGAATAATATAATAGAGAACTCCTGAAAAAAGAGGAAGACAAGAGAAGTAACAATAATGGCCTGCCAAACAGGAAAGGAAAGTTAAGAACACGTGCTGTCAGTGTGAGCAAGATTTTTGTCTGTAACATACTGTTGTCATATGTGAATACTACCTTGGGTGTGACCACTGAAGTGAAGATTATTTCCATGGTAGAGTTTTGTTTGTATTTTCATTGCAGTTCATATAGGAATTTATTTCTGCTCTTATTTTTTTATCTCAGAAGCAGGTAAACATTTGATGTTTAAAATGATGTTTCCAGCTTCCTGACAGCCATGCCAAGAGTAAGCCTACACTGCCATGTCCCACCACCATGATACCCTGCCTTGGAGCCAGCCTTCTAAGTTATGATACCTCTACAAACTGTGAGCCAAAATAAACCTTTCCTTCTTTAAACTGTGAGCAGTAGGCATTGTGTCATAGTTATGAAATAGTAACTAAAAAATTCTTGAAAAAACATCATGTGTATGAAATCAAGGCCAGGTGCTAGTGTGAGCATTTGGTAGACCCCCTTACACCATGGCTGCACTGGCCCCTGAGTGCACTCATTACATATTAAAATGCAATATTTTATTTTATTGATATTTTATCTGCCTATTAAATACATATTGTTTAATACAATAATATTCAGAATTAAAATTAATAATTTATCATTAGAATAAGTCCTAAAAAATTGTAAGCATTATACATTCCCATAACATGCCTTTTTAAAGAAATTTATCTTGTTGCCCCTAAAAGAAGCCAAATACTTTGCACCAATAGATGCATCCAACCCCTGAGTAGAGAAGTCAGGCCCAGGGGAGTCACTAGCTCTGGGGAGAATGAATAAGTGGGCCAGCAGCACCCACCTCAAGAAATAGCTGTTGCTATTGTAAACTATAAAAATAGTGTGGGGTTTAATTCCAAATGTGACTGCTTAACAGCAGGCTAGAGTCAAAGAAGAAATTCAGTGCAGCTCTCACCATATTGGAGAGGATTTAATCAGGAGCGATTTGGAAAGGGAATTAATAGTTTAAGACTTCAGCTATGGAAGAACTACAGAACAACTTCACTTCAGGGTTTCCAGTGTTATGCAACCACAGTGATTGGATGAAAGACAGCTATAAGAGGCAACCATGGAGAGGGTGCAGGTTAAACATAGGTACACTGAGAAATTCAAACTCACAGTAGAAATTCCATATGGCCCAAGTCCGCATGGTGAGAAGACAGGCCCAGCAAGTGTGACTTCTAGAAGTGGCTGGATCTCATGCTGGCATTTGGTCTGTTTGAACTCCCATTCTGCTGCCTTCAACCAGTAGAGCTCAGTGCGGTGATTGTTTTCTTCATCCACCAACATAAGCAAGGGAGTGACTCAGCTTGGACAGTTGTCACAGTCTGGAGTATATGGGCAAAGGGGCTGCTACAGCAGATGAAATATCTCACAAACCTAAAAGTCATAAAGGAAGTGAAGAAAACTGTGACTTGCTGTATTCCAAGACTGTAAAACCTGTAAAAAAAGAAACCAAATATTCAAACATGAAGAATTTTTTCATTTTTCCTTTTATTTTAATCATTTGGATGGGGTTACGGACTTTTGTCCTTTTGTTTCTCGTTTCTTTTTTCTTTTAATTTTCATATTATTTTTTCTTTTCTCTTTTATTTTGGGCTCTGTTTTTCTTTTCTTCTTGTTCTTGTTACTTCTGTTTTGCTAACTTATCTGATTCTGTTATATTCCTTTTACATCTTAATAGCATACTTTATCTCAATTTTCTCTCCTTTTCATCTTCTATTGATTTATTATTCAAATTTTACTTTGTTCACTTCATTTGACCCACCACCTCTTCCTTTGCTAGTATAATACTTAAGTTTTATTAATCTTTAGATTGTTAGTAAACTCTACAGAAATAGTATTGAATTCTGTTGTTAATAGAGTTACAGGTCTTGCATTTAGTAGCTACTGTATGTAAACCTTTGGTTTGTCATCGTATTTATATCAAAATTACAGAACTCTTTTCTATGGCTACAGGTGATACATTATTGGTTCTTTATACATCAATATATAGTTCATCTATCATACTATATTGTTGCTGATTTAATTGCTATTGGCAGTGGGGGATAGTTGATAGTATTTTGTTTGCTCTGCATTCCAATATCTGAATTGCTTTAGTGTCATTAACAATATTTTGACCCATTAAACTATGCAATACATCATTTGCATTGTATCATCTTCTCCCCAATTAATGGAGGTGGTTGGATCACATGACAGATGCAAAGGCCTATAGTTAGCCAGATCTTTCATAGTGCATCATTGAAAAACAAACACTAAGTAAAATGATCTCAGTGCTGACAAAGTCTTTCCACTATAATCAACTTGTAAACCTCAGCCCCTCAAATAAAACCCAAGACAAAATTTTCTTCTAAAAACTTCCAACTCCCCCAAAGCTGATCCACGGGCATGAAGGAGGAGGAAATCAAAAGCCACACAGTTCAAATATTGAAATGGTAAGAGGCAATGAGGAAATGATCAAATGTGCTCGGTGAGCACAAAGAAGAAATAACAAATAATGCAGTTAATATGGAAAATTATCAACATGTTTACAAAAGACATGAATAAAAGGCTAGTTGAGCTAAACAAAGTGATACAAAATATGAATGATCAGTTTAGCAAATGATTAGAGTCCATGAAATTGTACCAAAAAGAAATTTGGGAAATTAAAAACTTGAGTTAAAGTATGGACAGCAGAAGTGATCAATGTTAGGACAGAGTGTCAGAACTAGAATATAAGGCTGATTTTAGTGATCAACTCTACTGAGATACAATAAAAACAAAAAGCAAAGATGAAAAATGACTGCAACAACTTCTAGATGATGCAAAGAAGACTAAAGAATGATTAATCAGAATAAATGAAGAATCAAAAAAGCACAAATGGCATAAAAATCTGTTCATAGAAGTAACAGCAGAAAACTTTCAAAATATACATAAAGAATTTAAAACACATATATAAATTAAACATGTAGAACCCCAAATAACTATGATCAGAAAACAACCACTCCACAACACATCACAGCATATTCAAAATCCCAAAAGTCTAACAAAAGCATAAGATTTTAAATGTCATTAAGAAAAACAAAAAATCCATTGCAAAGATAAATCCATTAGAATTTCAGCAGACTTATCAACACTAACTTTAGAGGCCAGAAAATGTTGGATTAAAGTTTCAAATCCTAAAAAAAGATGTGTTCAATAAATATTGATATATCCTGCAAAACTATCTTGAAAAACTGATGGAGAGGACTTCCAGGAAGATTTCAGGGTAGTAGGCTACAGCAAATCAGCCTCTCCAAGATTTGAAAATCAGACACTGGAAAACAACAATGTGGGGAAGAAAATAAGGAGGGAGGTGGATCCATAGAACTCAGGAAGGATCTAATTGGAAATTTGGATCCTACACAGAAATTGAAGAAATGGACCATAACACAGAAAAGGGAAAGAACAATCTGCACTTTATCCTCACCTCCTGACTCATGGCCCTTGAGAAAGGAAGATCAGATCTATAGAGACAGAGGGAAAGTGAGCAATGCCAGAGGCCATCAGTGAGAAATGCACAAGTTTGATGGAGCAGTGAATGCCATGTGCTACACCTGCCGATGACCCCAGTTTGAGCATTTGCCATAATCCCTGGAGAGAGTACTTGTTCAGATGTCATTCTAGGGAGGGGCAAACTGAACCTGGGACTCAAAGCAGCCATGAGTTGGCTTTACCTCAAGGCTTCCAGTAAAAATACTCTGAAAATGACTGCGTGAAGAACAAGCATGGGAGACATCTAAGTTAAACAGCCATGGATAGGCCTGAAAGAGACGCTCAGTGTTACAAAGTAAATGACTCAGGCTCCACACCCATGACCAGAGACCAGGTTCAGCCAGAATTTCCATGGAGTTGAAAGTTGCAGAACTGGCACCCCACCCTAATCCTACTACCAGTTTACTGGTAGTGACTATCTGGGCTGTGACTATCTTTTGGTCTACCTTTAAAAAGAGTGTCAAATCTTGAAACCAACACAAAACTGTAGACCCCTGAAAATAACCACAGGCTTGAAATCACAGATAAATGTCTTTTATTTTGCTTTTACTTTTGTTCATTTGACGTTTTATTTATTTTTATTGTGTTTTTGTTGTTTTGTGACTGTGAACATCATTTTTGATTTTTTAAATTGTTTTTTCTTTTTCTTGTTCTTTCTTTGTTTTTTCATTCCCTTTTGTCTTTCCTACTAGATTCCTAGGGCTTGGATAATCTTTTTTTCCTTCAGCCTTGCTTCTAATCTTTTTTTCTTCTTTTATCTATTTTTCTACATTCTTTTAAATTTTCTCCCCTTAATTACTTCTCTCTTATTATTACTCTATATTTTTGCCCTTTTTTTCTTTTATCTTCTATATCCTGCCAGTTTTTTTGTACTACATTTACTTAATTTTATAGAAATCTTTCTACTCCTCAATAAGATTCTTTGTACTACTTCTCTCTTTTCTTCATATTATAGAGTTTAATGTGTCAAATATTTACTTTTGCATCTCCCCATTACCAAACCCAAAATCTTTGATAGTATTACCATAATGCTTTGATAATCTTTTGGTAGTGAACCTTGTAAAATTACTGTTGAATTATTTTCCAGCATTAGCAGAGCTACAGATCCTGGACTTAGTACACATTTGCTATAAGTCAATATCTGGGTTGCCTTAATGTTTACATCATAATTGCTGGTTTCTTCTCTAAGATTAAGAGTGGTACATAACTGGTACTTATGGTATGTTAATATCTAATTTGTTTTGGACAATACTACTGTAGCTGTCTCACTTGACATTAACAGGGTCACATAATTATTAATATTTCTCTGTAAGCCAACACTCAGATTGCCTTTGTGTTATTAACAACACTAGAGTACATTGCCAGAGAACTTTGTTGCTGCTTTAAATACACAGCATCCTCTTTCCATAAATGACCAAGGAGGCCAAATCTTGGAGCTGTGGCAAAGGATTAGAATTAGTCACACCCAAAGCATAACACTGAAAAGCAAAAGAGATCTCTATATCAGCAACAAAGATTTTAGACCATAAACATCTACAAGCTAGAGCACAAAATAAACAAAAACAATAGAAACATGAAAATACAAGTGTACCAAATGACTGCCCAAACCATCAACTTCTCCATAGCCAATCCAGGGGACAACAAGATGAAAAATAGTATAGACCACACACCTAAATTATTCAAAAGCATAGCAGATAAGGTTAGAAGACAGCTCAAAGAGTTGTAGTAGCTGAGTGATATTAGAGAAGATATAACTAAACAGATAATGGAAGTAATACCTTAAAAATGCAGGAGCTCTCAGAAGACACTAACAGAAATACTGACAAGCTAAATGAAATGAAAGAAAATATGAATGACCTGAGCAGTTTACCAAAGAAATAGTAGTCCAGAAATAGGTTTCAATCAGAAATCCAGAAGATTAAAAATCGTGTTCAAAGTATCATCAGCAAGACAGACAAATGTGAGGGCACAATTTCACAACTGCAAGACAATTATGCCTTTAAAAACCAACCACTCATGTTCACCTTCAAAACAAGAAGAAAAAATAAAAAACTGATCCAACAACTGCTAGATGATGCAAACAAGACTAGTCTAATAATAATTGGAATAAGTGAAAAATCAGAAGACAACATAGATGACATAAAAAACCTATTCACAGAAATAATAGAAGAAAAATTACCAACTATATGGAAAGAAACAAACATAGGAATAACTGAGGCATATCCAACACCAAATAGCCATGCCCAAAGGAGAATTTCTCCATACCACATTTTACTCAAAATTCCTGAAGTCCATCACAGGGATAAAAATCTCAAAAGCTACTTAAGTAAGTTAGTAAATCACATATAATGGTAAACCCATTAGAGTCACATCAGAATTTTTCACACACACAGTAAAGGATAGGAGGGCTTAAATGGAAGGGCTTCAAGCTATAAAAGATAACAAATTCCAGCCCCAACTTATGTAACTTGCAAAAGGATCCTTTAAAATTGATGGAAAAAGTAGGTATTTCCAGGAAAAGAAACAGCTCAGGAAAATTATGACCACTAAATCAGCTTCACAAAAAACTCTCAAGTATATCCTTGATAGAGACAATGAAGCCAGTGTTGTCAATAAGTCAAAAAGAATGAATATACCTAGTGGTATGAGCAGCAAACAAAAGGGGAAAATGAGTGTCTTGGTTACTTTTCTCTCATTGCTGGGACAAAATACCTGATGCCCAAAATTAAGGAAGGAAAGGTTTATTTCGCTTACAGTTTGTGGAGGTTTCAGTCCATACTTGGCAGATTACAAGGCAGACTGGCACAAGGCAGAGAGCTACAGTTCATGGCGGCAGAACACAGCAAAAGCAACCACCACACACTCCAGGGCGGAATGGGGGAGGAATGGCCTAAAGCACCCTTTTCCTCTCCCTTACATATGCAAACTATCCACTCCCGGGTGGGTGTAGCTCTCACACCCATAATCAAATTCTAAAAGCCTGCCCCATGGCCACATGAGGCTTTTGGGGGACACCCAGACACAAACCATAACAATGAGGATATCAGCAAGAGGAAAATAATGCAATGACAGGAATATGTAAATACCTGTCAGGAGAAACTGTCCATGTGAATGATCTGGTTTTTTTTTTTTTTTTTTTTTTTTTTTTTTTTTTTTTTTTTTTTTTGGTCTTTTCATCTGGTACCAGGAATTGAAATCATGACCTTGTACTTGCCAGGCAGGCGCTTTGCCACTGAGTTAAATCACCAGCCCCAAATTTTTTTTATCTTTTTTTTTTTTTTCTGGTACTGAGAATCAAACTCACAACCTGGCGCTTGCCAAGCAAGCACTGTGCCACTGAGCTAAATCCCCAGCCCGGCATGTGAGTGATCTTAATTCCTAAACAAAAGAAGAATTGGCAGAGTGAATCAAGAATCAAAATGCAAAAATTTGTAGCATACATTTGATCCAAAAAGATGCTCACAGATTAAGAATTAAAGGATTACAAACAATATTCTATGCGATACAACCCAGAAAAATGTAGAAGTTGTTTCTTAATTTCAGACAAAGTGGATATCAAGCTTAGACTGCTCAGAAGGGACACAGAAGTCCACTGCATATTGGTTAAGGGAACATTCAACAGGAAGATTTTATATTTATGAACATATATGAACCAAATACTCATGCACCTCACTTTATAAAAGAAACAATAATGGATATGAAAACTCAAATGAATACCAACACAATTGTAATAGTGTCACAAATGGACAGATCAACTGGAGAAAAAAACCAATGAAGAAATATCAGATTTGAACCAAACTTTTGAACAAATAGATTGCTTGATAGATATAGAATATTCCATCCAACAAAAGCAGAATACAGTCTTCTCAGCAACACCTGAGACTTTCTCCAAAGTAGATCATTATTGTGTGCCAATAAGTGATTCTTAAGTAAATGCAAAAGAATCAAAATTATCTCATGCAAATTATCAGACAAGAGTGTTTAAAATTAGAAATGAATGGCAAAAAAAATCACAGAAACTATACAAACACATGAATATTAAATCATACCCTCTTAATAATGAAAGAGTTATACAGGAAATTAGACAGTTTCTACAATTGAACGATAATGTCATTATAACATTTTGGAACCTATGGAATGGAAGGAAAGAAGTTCTATGAGGGATGTTATAACACTGAATTTGCACATCTGCAAAGTAGAGAGATCTCAAATAAATAACTTAATGAAGTGCTTCAAGGTCCTAGAAATCAAGAATAATCCAAACCCAAAGCTAATATGAGGAAAGAAATTATAATAAAAATTGGGCAGAAACCAATGAAAATGAGATTTGAAAGCAATACAAAGAATTAGTGAATTGAAAAGTTTTTTCTTTGAATGATTAAATAATATAAACAAATCCTAGCCAACCTTACCAAAAATAAGGAAAGAGCAATATCTATGAAATTATAAATAAAAAACTTGAAAATATACTAGATTCTGCCAAAATCCAGAAAACTATTGATAACTACTTAGATAACCTGTACACTAATAAAATAGAAAATTCAGAAGAAATGTATAAATTCCTATATACATGTAAATAACCAAACTTGACCCAAGAAGATATGAAAATCCTGAATAGGAAAATATTAATTGGTGAGATTGAAAAAGCAATTAAAAAAAAAATACAAAAATCCCAGGTCCCCACAGATTAATTGCACCCATAGTGACTTTTAGAAGCAAGCATTAACCTGATTACAAAATCAGAAAAGGACCCAACCAAAACAGAGAATTTCAGACCAATCTCTTTATTGAATGTAGATGCAAAAATGCTCAATAACACACATTGGTGGCAAACAAAATGCAGTGAAAGGTCAAACTGACCTTACATGATGACTAAGTAGAATTCATTCTAGGGATGCTAGGATGGCTCAACTTTTGAAAATCAATAAATATAGTACAATACATAAAGAGAAGCAAGGACAAAAATCACATTGCCATCTCATTAGTTGCAGAAAAAACATTTGACAAAATCTATCATCTATTCATGTCCAAAACAATGAGGAAAATGGGAATAGAATGTTTTTATACCAACCTGAAGAAATCCATCTATGACAAATTAATGACCAACATCATATTAAATGGAGAGGAGCTGAAAGAATTCACTCTAAAGTCACTTACAATACTAGGATTACCTCTATTACCATGTTTGTTAATACATTACTCAAAACATCAGTTAAAGCAATACTATAAGAGAAAGAAATAGAAGGGATATGGATATGGAAAGAACAATTAAATTGTCATTTTTTTCTGAAGACATGATCCACTGATTAGAAGACATTAAAAACTCCACCAAAACACTACAAAAGCTAATAAACAAATTTAGTAGTGTAGCAAGATATGAAGTCAATGCTCAAAAATCAATAGCCTCACTAGAGAAATAGTATGGCAAAGATCAGCCAATACATATCAGTTATTACCATCAATATAAATGACCTCATTTCACCAATTATAAGAAAGAGACTAGTAGAGTGGAGCAAGGAACAAAATCCAACAATATGTTGTCTAAAAGAAACACATTTGATTCAAAAGAAAATTCATATACTGAATGTCAAAGGATTAAAAACAATACTCCATGTGACAGAAATGCAGAAAAAAGCAGGGGTAGCTATTCTGTTTGCAGAAAATGTAAACTCCAAACCAAGAATACTCAAAAGGGATAATGAAGGTCACTACATACTTGTTCAGAGGCAACTGCAAGAGGAAGAGATAATAATCATAAATTTCTATGCATCAAATACAGGAGCACCCAACTATATAACACAAATTTTAAGAGATGTGAAAAATCAAATAAGCAGCAACACAGTCATAACAGGGGAATTTAACACTGCGTTGTCACAAACAGATAGATCAACTGGACAAAAATTATCAAAGAAATAACAGAACTAAACTAAATGTGTGATCAAATAGGACTTAGTAGATCTTTACAGAGTGTTCCATCCAACAATATCAGAACAGACATTCTTCTCAGCTGCACATGGGACATTTTCTAAAATAGACCATATACTAGCCAATAGAGCATGCTTAAATATATGTAAAGGAACTAATATTAGCTTATGTGTACTATCTGACTATACAGCAATAAAATTGGAAATTAATGTAAATACAACTTACCAGAATCTGTGGGTTGTAATGAAAGCAGTCCACAGAAGGAAATTTATAGCAGTGATTTCCCATATCAGGAAAACACAATGAGCACAAATAAATGACCTAATGCTGCACATTAAGTATCTAGAAAAAGAACAGCAAGTCAAACCCAAAGCCCAAAGAAGGTAGGAAATTATAAAGATCAGAGCAGAAATTAAGGCAATGAAGAGTAAAAAATTAATACAAAGAACTAATGATTTGAAGAGTTGGTTCTTTAAAAGGATAAATAAAATTGATAAACCTTTAACCAACCTTATCAAAAAAAGAAACAAAGAACTTATATTCATGCAATAAGGAATGAAAAGGATGAAATCACTACAGCTCCTGTACATATTCTGAAGATCATTAATACTTAGTTTGAAAATCTTTGCTGTCATAAGATGGAAAACAGAGAGAAAATGGACAGGTTCTTACATACATTTGAATTACAAAAGCTGAATCAAGAAGATATAAAAACCCTGAATAACACAATATCACCAAATGAAATTGAAAATATAATTTAAAACTTACCAATAAAGAAAATCAGAGGTCCTGAAAGATTCACAGCTGAAGTCTACAAGAAATTTGGAGAAGATTTAATGGTAATTCTTCCAAACTTTTTAATGAAACTGAAAGGGAAAGAATTCTCCCTAACTCACTCCTAGAGGCAAGTATTACCTGAAACCAAAACCAGAGAAAGATCCAACCAAAAAAGAGAAAAACAAGCCAATCTCCCTAATAAATATCAATGCAAAAATTCTCAATAAAATGATAGCAAACAGAATGCAACAAATTATCAAGAGGATTATAAATCATAATAAGTGGGATTCATCTCTGGAATGCAGGGTTAGTTCAATATATGCACATCAATTAATGTAATACACCATATTAATAGATCTAAAGACAAAAATCACATTATCACCTCAATAGATGTAGAAAAAGCTTTTCATAAAGTCCAACACTCAGTCATGATAAAAACCCTACAGAAAATGGGAACAGATGGTCTTTACCTCACTCTGGTAAAAGCCATCTGTTCTGATTTGTTTCTGAATGACCCCTCAAAATCTCATGCAGTCATGGGGTAGGCTTCTAGAGTTTAGGACTGATTCATCTAATGTTGGAATTATCGGTGTGAGTACTACATCTGCCCTGGGGTGGGTAGTTTGCATACAGTGTAAGGAAGGGAAAGAAGCTTGCACTCCCCACCTCCTCCTCCCTTTAGTCTTGTTCCTTTTGCTGTTTTCTGCTGCCATGAACTGCTGCCATCCACCATGTGCTACCCTGCCTTGGAGCCACCTGATTATGGACTGAAACCTCCACAAACTGTGAGCTAAATAAACCTTTCCTTCTTTAACTCTGGGTGTCAGGTATTTTGTCTCACCAATGGGAGACAAGAAACTAAGACAGAATTTGGTACCAGAGAAGTGGGGTCGTTGCTGTGACTATACTTAACCATGTGGTTCAAGAGCCTTTGGAAATGGCTTGTGGAAAGTGTTTGGAAAGATGTTGCCAGAAAGCGTAAAGCTGGAATGTTTTCAGCTGTTCTGTATGGCAGTTTCTGGTCAGATCTCAGAGGACCAGAAGGCTGATAGAAATCCTGCCAATAAAGACCGGGTTCTGAAGGATTTTTCTGGGGAAAAGTACTTCATTGGTTGTTGGACTCCAGACAATATATGTTATGATTAGCAGAAAGTTTGTCTGCATTTTGCTTGTGTTCAGAGACTTTGCCTGAGACTGAAATTAAGGGTGATGGACTGATTAATCTGGCAAAAGAAATATCAAGGCAATTGAATGTTGAGGTGGTAGCATGGCTGTTGCCAGGGTCTTTTAGCCAGGTTTATGTTGAGAATCATAAGCAAAGAGCCCAGCAGAATGACTTAAAATGTTGTGAGTTGGGCCTTAAAGGAAGCTCCAGTAAAGCTGTGGATGGCAAAGATAGAGTTGAGGAGATTTTGAATGCTAAGAAGAAGCAAGAGAATAAGAAAAGATGGCCTGAGGGCATCACTAGGGGCAGCAAGTCTCCACCCTTTGCAGCCTCAACACGCAAAGGTGAAAAACTTTGCTTTGAGGAGAAAACTGGAGAGTGCCCTGTTCCAGAATGGTGGCAGTGGCTGCTCAAGGTTCCACAATGTTGGCAGCATAGAGAATTTGTTCCTCAGAATAAGGTTCAGAGTGCTCAGTGATCCAGGCCCTCAACCCCTATGGCCAAGAGAAAGGAAAGTTTGGCTACTGCTCGATGTGGCAGCAGACCTTGGCATCATCCATGTGGCACTGGATTTAGGTGCATATAGAATGAAGAGCTCTGAGGTTACAAAGGCTTCAACCTAGATTTCAGAAGGCCTGAGTGACCAGGCAGTGTGTCCCTGAGAGGGCAGTGTGTGAAGCTGTGAATGTAAAGCAAAGAGTGCTGTGGAGACCTCAGAAGTTTTCAAAAGCTGGAAATGTGGATTGAATGAGGAAAGCTTCAAGGAGGGATCAAAGTGAGCCTAAGAGAGAAGCCATGGGATCTGCAACCACCAGAAGTGCCATAGGGGTGGAGTCACGCAAGCCCTTTGGAACTCATAATGTGCCACACATTGCTACAAATTCTGGACATGGAAAGACAGGACATGTCAACCCTGCTAGATTTTGGACTTGCTTTGGTCCCAATGCTTTGTATCCCCCTGTTTGTATCTTCGGGAATGGTAATGTTTATCTTGTACCATTGAATGTTGGAAGTATTTAACTTTTCATTTGTATGGGGACTTGCAATTAAGAGTTTGCTTTACAACTCAGAGGAGACTTGGCACTTGGACCTTTCAGCAATGCTGAAAATGTTAGGACTTTGGTAACTCTTGCAAATGGACTAAATGCCTCTGCGTAAAGGGATGTGCATGAGTCTTTGAAGGGCTAGGGGTGGAATATTATGGTTTGTGTCTGAATGTCACTTCAAAGCATTAAGCAGTCATGGGGTAGGCTTCTAAAGTTTATCATTGATTCATCTAATGTTGGAATTATGAGTGTGAGTGCTACACCTGTGCTGGGGTGGATAGTTTGCATACAGTGTAAGGAAGGGAAAGAAGCTTTCACTTCCCACCTGCTCCTCTCTTTTGCTCTAGTTGCTTTTGCTGTTTTCTGCCACCATGAACTATTGCCTTCTGCCATGTGCCACCCTGCCTTGGAGCCAACTGATTATTGACTGAAACCTCCACAAACTGTGAGCTTTTCCTTCCTTAATTCTGAGTGTCACATACTTTGTCTCAGCAATGAGAGAAAAGTAACTAAGACACCATCTATGAAAAAGCCAATGGCCAACATCATACTAACTGGAAAATTTGAAAGCATTCACATTAAAATCAGGAACAAGACAAGGATGTCCACTGTCACCACTCCTCTTCAATATAGCTGTGAAAATAGTAGCCAAAGTAAGTAGACAGGAGAGAGAAATAAAAGAAATAAAAATAGGAAAGGAAGAAGTGAAATTATCATTATTCACAAATGACGTGATTCTCTACATACTCCATATAAAAGACCTCAAAAAATCCACCAATAGACTGATAGATTTAACAACCAAATTCAGTAGTGTAGCTGGATACAAAGTCAACACTCAAACAGAAATAGCATTCCCGTACACAAACAACAAACTGACTGAGAGAGAAATTACACCTTTCATAATAGCAGCTAAAAATGAAATAATTTGGGATCAATCTAACAAAGGAAGAAAAGGTCTATACAGTGAAAATTACAGTACTCTGAAAAAAAGGGATTGGCAAGGATTTCAGAAAATTGAAAGCCTTCATCATGAATAAGAAGAAATAACTTTGAAAATGTTCATACTCCCAAAACTGTTGTAGAGATTTAATGCAATCCAAATTAAAATAACATTGGTGTACCTCACAGACCTAGAGGAAAACATTCCTAAAATTTATTTGGAACCAGAAGAGGCCTAAAATAGCAAAAGAAATCTTGGGCAACAAAAGAAAGGCAAGAAGCAGCACAATCCCTGACTTGAAATTATACTACAAAGCTACTGTGATAAAATCAGCATGGTACTGTTAATAAAACAGACCTGAAGATCAATGGAACAGATTAGAAGATGCAGACACAGCTACAAACATACTCAGCTACCTTGTCTTAGACAAAGGGGCCAAATATATTCACTGGAAGAAAGATAACCTCTTTAATAAATGGTGCTGAAAAAACTGGCTTTCAACATGCCAAAGATGAAAACTAGACCCATATCTATCACCATCCACTAAAGTCAAAATGGATCGAAGATATAAATATTAAAACAGAAACACTAAGTCTACTAGAAGAGAAAGTAGGTAGAATTCTTAAAGACATAGGAGTGGACAGAATTCATGAACAAAAAACAAACTTCATGGGTTATACTTCAAAGAATCAACAACTGGGATCTCATCTTATTGAAATGTTTTTGCACATTAAAAGGAATCACCAAAAGAGTAAAAAGAAAATCCACAAATTGGGAAAAAATTTAGTCAGCTATCCCTCAGACAAAGAACTCATATCTAGAACTTATAAAGAATTTAAAAATTCAGGTCCCCAAATTCAAACCTAATCCAAAAATGGTCATCTGAGATGAATGCACAATTCTCAGATAAAAAATACCAATGGCAAATAAATATATTTTTAAAATGTTCAACATCTTTGGTCATTTAAAAAAATGCAAATTAAAACAGCAGAAATTCCTCCTTACCCCAAAAATAATGGCTATCACCAAGAAGTCAACCAGTAACAAATGCTGGAGGGACTGAGGGAAAAAAGGAACACTTCTTCACTGCTGTTGGCAGTGTACACTGGTGCCACAAGTGTGAAATTAGTGTGGAGGTTCCTCACAAAACTACGATTAGGGGCTGGGGATTTAGCTCAGTGGCAAAAGCACCTGCCTGGCAAGCACAAGTCGTGAGTTCAGTTCCCGGTACCGGAGAAAAACAAAAAAAAAAAACAAAAAACAAAAAAAAACCTATGATTAGAGGTCCCATTTAACCAAGCTATTCCCCTACTGCATATTTTCCCAGAATAATTAAAAACATCATACCATAGCAATATATATGTTCCCATGTTTATAGCAGCACAATTTTTCATAGGCAAATCTTGGAAACAGCATAAATACCTTACAAATGAGGAATGGATAAAACAATATGGTATTTTTAAACTATAGAGTATTATTCAGCTATAAAAAAAGATAAACTTGAGGCTTTTATAGATAAATGGATGCATCTAGAAACCATACCCACAAGTGAAATAAATCATACACACATGTGTAAACATCGTACTTTCTTCCTAGTGTAAGAACCTGAAAGAGTAAATAAAACCCAAGATGTACAGTAGATATTATGAAAGGGAAAGAAACTGTTCAACAGAAGAAACAAGTGGGATGAAGGAAAGGAGAAAAGGAAAGAAAGGCGCAAGGTGAAAATATACATAGAGAGAGAGACAGAGAAGGATAGCTGAGATATTTTTACTGCTGATGTGTAATAGTTTATTGAAAGGAATTGTTATTGCTTAAAGTTTTTTGATTTATTTTCCATACTTATATCTGGTCATCTGAACAACTCATTTGAACAAACCAAAGTGTATTATAGCAACCATTAGTGAATTCCTACCATCTCATTTAATGAAGCTCTGCATTGTTCCTAATATTTCTAATGTTTTATTATTATGCTTTTTAATGGAAGATCTCAAATTATAATTGTTTGCAGACAACACTGTCCTCTACATAATAGACTCAGAAACTCCACAAAGGACTCCAAGATTTAGTGATCAAATGCAATAATATAGCAGGATGCAAAAATCAACACGAGAAAATCAATAACATTCTTCTATAATAATAATGACCTCACTAATAAATTTTAATAACAATACCATTCATAATAGCATCAAGAAAAATCAAATACTTATGATTTAACCCAGCTAGGAGATGAAAGAACCTCACAATAAAATTTTAATACTTTGAAGAAGGAGATTGAAAAAACATCAGAAAATGTAAAGCTATCCTCCACTGCTGAATTAGCAGAAGTGATATTGTCAAAATGATCATAATTCCAAAACTCATAAACAAAATCAACACCATAATAATTTTTAAAAATACAACAGTATTTTGAAAACCTGAAGAAAATATTTCTAGATTTCCTATGAAAACAGATGAGTCCCAGAATTGTACAATCAATCCTGTACAACAAGAACAAAGCTAATGGCATCACTTCCTGACTTCAAGTAGTATTGCAAAGCTACAGTAATAAAAACAGCATGATACTGGCATATAAATTGACTTGTTAACCAAAGGAACAGAATTGAGGACAAAAAAAAAATGGACATATTAAACCATCTGATCTTTCACAAAGGGTCCAAAGCATATAATGGAGCAGAGATAGTGTCTTTAACAAATGGTGCTGGCTCTCTATATGGAAAAGATTGAATCTACATAAATATCTCTCACTATGTACTACTAAAGTCAAAATGGATCAAAGATGTAAATTTTAAACCAGAAACAATCTTCTAGAAGAACTGAACCTAGACATTTCCATTCCACTTCTATGTATCTTCTCCAAAGATTTAAAGACAGAATATTATAGGAGTACATGTTCCTTAATAGTAAATATGTACTGACTAACTGAACTTCAGGTTAGAACATAATCTTAAACTGCATCTCTATAAACTCTTTGCTCATCTAGCAAATAGGATTAATAACAATAAGTTTCATAAAGTTAATAAGTTGATTAAATGAGATAATGTATGTGAAACACTCAAAAAGTTCTTGACATATAAAAAGAACAATGGAATCTTTAGGCACTATAATTATTATAATTTTAACTGTTATTATTGTATACGTTTCAAGAAACTAGCATAAGTGCAGTTTTCCTGAATAACTCAAATATCATAAATAATTTATAGACAAATGAGTATTAAATATGTATTGACTATGACCTTAACATAAATTTTTAAAACTGAACTCCATTTATATTTTGGTCCACATAATTGTTTGTTTGTGGATCTTGTCCGGTGCATCATATGATGATTGGCAGCACCCCTACTTTCTACCCACTGGACGCTAACAGAATTTCCTACAAATAAAAATGTCTCCCAATTAGTCAAATGTTTTCTGAGGGAAATAATGATATCATTGAGAATGAATAAGTGAATTCAAATGATATTTAATAGAGGCCAGTTTTCACTTCCAGGCCACTTGTACTTCCAGGAAGACTTAGCAAACTGATGTCTTCATTTATGTATCACTGTGTTAACTCTGGGTGAGGAGGAAAGAGAAGTGAAATCATGGAGTTTAGAGTTTGAATTTACATGGAAATTCAGACAGGTCAATCATGCCTGGTTAGCTGGCATGCAGGCACTCTTCGACTTCTTTGTGAGGAAGAGTCAGAGAGCCTCCTCAGATTAGACTCATTCTGAAGGAGAAAGTTGGCAGGTTGGAAGAGCTTTGTAAACAAGTATTTTGCTGAAAACTATAAATTAAGAGTTCAATTAGTGCTAATTAGTGCTAATCCCTTACAAGGTAGAATGAAAGAGGAAAAAATACATTTTCTTCTTTTCTACATAGGCCACTTGGTAGCTTTGGTGTGGTGAGGTTTCCAGTGGTACTGCATAAGAGATTGTAAGACAAGGCAGAAAAGAGAACTGAAGAGAAAGAGGAGGCATAAATACAAATGAGACAGATATAAAGCCCTGGAAATATTTAAAGAATAGATTTTCAAGAAATGGGATTGTTAGATATATAGAAGCAAAAATAAGTGAAATTTATAATACTATTATACTGTTCATGTGACCGTATTTGATACCACAATTAGTGAATCTTAAATCCAAGACCTTAGCAGATATGTGTTGGATGAAGTGATGGTCAAATGAATGAATCTCCAAATGTTGACCTTCAGAATACCTTAATGAAAGTTCACAAGAACTAGGATACCTTAGTTCCAATCCCCCTAATTTGCAAGCTATTTCCATTCATTTGATCTCAATTGCCTTACACTTAGAATCCCCAGGATGAACTAGATGATCTTAATGATTTCTTTCCTTCCTGATATCCTTAGGCATCTGTGACTTTACACATAGCTGTAGACCTGTGAGATTATCTATCTCTTTTTAAGGACTTTCACGGTAAATAAATACTAAAGCAAGAGGTGATTCTGGAGACTCCAGTCTCTGGTTCATGGACTGGAGGCAGGTAGGTTTTTATGAGATATTCTTCTTTTTCTCCAACATACTCTTTTTTGGTACATATTTGTACATAATGATTACATTCATCATTTGAAGCTGATACATGTCATCTCCAACATATTTTTAAAGACCAAATACACCCAGTGTTCCGATTTCACATTTTGATCTAACTGAACATTCTCTTGTACTGCTGCTTAAAGACATCTCTTCTTCCTTTGAACTGAGTTGCAAAATTTTATAGAATTAAGAAGCACTTCAAAATTTTTTCAAAGCTCTTTACTTTCAGGTCGAATACTTCACCACTTAGTCTCCCAGAAGCATACTTCTCAGCCTTGTTATGGGTTGTCTTATCAGTCAATTAGTTGATTACTTGGTTAAGATATGCCTCCCAAGTTTCATAATTGTTTACCTTTTTCCTTTCAGAGTTAATAAATATTTTGAGAGACTTAAGTCCTATAGGTCTGAGCAACTGCATCAATCCTCTTTTCTACTGTCACATTTCTTCCTAGAACAGTTACACAAACTCACATGTTGCACATTTAAAGCCAGTCCCTTCTCCCACTCTTAACCTCTGGCACCCACCATCTTATTTTCTCTATCCTTATAATTTTACCTTTGATAGAATGTCATAAGAGAATATAAGAGAAGATCTTGAAGTGAAGTATTTCAGGTCGTGAAAGAAAACAAATTCTAACCCAGATCAATGTACCCTGCAAAATTGTCTTTCAAAATTACTGGAGAAATAAGATGCTTCCATGACAATAAACAAATGAATAAATTCAGGGCCACAAAATCAACCCTACAAAGAGTACTGAAAGATATTCTAGAAAGCAATAAAAAATGAATTTTTAATTTAAACAGGTACCATAATTTTGATCACATCTATTGATCTACCATTTGTGAAAATTTCCGTCAAAGCCATTATGGTGTCTCTTCATCCACCTTATTCACCATGTTTGGCACCATGATGCTCCTGGCTCTTTCCCAAAGTCCAAATGACCATAAAAGATAAATGATTTGCATCAGTTCCTTACATGGAGACATTTCAGTCAGCACAACTAAAGAATCTCAAGAAAGAGGAGTGTTTTAGAAAGTGGCAACAGTGATAGGATAAGTGTGTTTGAAGCAAGGGGAAATATTTCAAGGAGGGTTAATTGTTATGTGTCTTTTCCTGTAGTAATTTTTTAAGTTTAAGCACTCACTGTAATTTGTGATCATACCTTTCTCACAGGGGTGTATTATTCAGCCATACATGTATAAAAATGAAATTCTCTCATTAGCAGCAAAGTGATGATCTAGAGAACATCATGGTAAGCTGATTACCTCACACAGAAATTGAGCTATCACATATTCTTGCTATTATGTGCTAAATCTCAATAAACACATACATACACATGCACATATTCATGCATACAAACATACCAAAATGTAAAGTAGTAAAACAGTGATTACTTGCTCCTGGAAAGGATGCTAAGAAGAGGAGATGAAGCATGAGAATAAGTGGGATGCTTAGGTATGATCAATGCACAGTGTATATATTTACAGAAATACCATGCTAAATTCCATTAATATTTACAATTAATTTGTTAATAAAAAATTTGTTTCTAAAAATGTCAATACTTATCTAATCCTTCAACTGAGTCATAACATTTTTGCTTGTAGGGGGTCTTCCCTCAACGTAGCTGTCTAATGTTCAGTGGTGTTTGCTGAATGCTGTGGTTAGATTGTTTCCAAGGACCTCATTTATTCATAAACAGAACTTGTGGAAGGTAATAAGACTATAGCAGTATTACAGCTAATTTGCTGCTTGGAGAGTGTTATTTGGAGCATGGCCTGGAAGGTTTCATCCCCTCTTCCGGCTCCTCCCTTCTCTCGCTGCTTCCTGGTTCCGATGACATAAAGATTTTTTGCCATTCTGCCTTTCTTCCATGCCGTTCTGCCTTGGAGGTGGCTAACCATGCACTAAGCTATGAGCTCAAATGCATTTGTCCTCCTTCATGTTGTGGGTTGGTTTCAACAATGAGATAGCAACTAAAACACTAAAGTTTAGGGTGGCAATTGCAGTTTCTTAAATTAAGAAAATAATAAAGTTTCTCACATTGAATAACTCTTCCTTTCAAAAAACATTTATCTTTGCTTCTGATGCAGTTTAATAATAATTTACCCACAATATAAATTTTATCAAAGTGGGAACCTGTATTTTCAAAACTTGTCACTGCTTTACCAACTAAGTTTACATAATCTAAATTCATTATTGAAATTTCAGCAATGATCACAACACCTTCACTGGGTATAGATTGCACATCAAGGAACCGTTTTCTTTGTTTCTCCAAAAGAAACAAGACTTCATCCATTCAGGTTTTATCATGAGACTGCAACAATTCAGTCACGTTTTCAGGCTGTGTTTTGAATTGATTTGCTTGCTATTCCACATCTTCAGTTACTTCCTCCACTGTGGTCCTTTTTTACAGTAATACAATAATGTATTTTTGTACTCCAAATTCTTTTTAACATTTAATTTAAATTTATTTCAAACTTACACATAAAAACCTGCAAATTATGCATGGTTATGCGAGCCCATATGCTGTTTTCATACAGGTCATTTTGCATAATGTTTAAATTAGATTAAAAAATCTATCTCCCTAAACATGAGCAGTTCTATATTGCAAAATTATTCCAAATCATTTCTTCTAGGTTTTTAAAAATGTACACTACATGTTATTTCTCTGTAGTCATCCTACTGTACAATAGCATGCTTCCTCTAATGTCTTGAACCCCCAAACCTCTGTAGAATCTACAAATTTTTCACATTCTTGTTAATGTTAACATTTTGATTTCCTCCTATGAATCAAAAATGTTCATGATAGCATCTTGAATAAAGAATGTTTTCCCAAATTTTTTCAATTTACTTTTCCCAAATCTATCAGAATTATTGTTTATGACAGCTATAATCTTATGAAATGTATTTCTTCAATAAGAGATGAAAATCAAAATCATTTCTTGACACCTAGGAGGCAGACTGAATTTTTACCAGGCATGAAAGTAGCATTAATCATATTATACATTGATATCAGATCTCATGAGTAACCAAATGCATTGGCAAAAAGTACTAATATTTTGGAATGATTCTTTTTTTTGTTTTCTGAAAAGCAACCCTCATCAGTAAGCTTAGTATATTCAATAAACTATGTTACAAACAAGTGTGTAATCATTTGGGCTTTGCTGTTCCATTTACATTGCTCAGACAGAATAGATTTAGTATAATTCTAAAGAGATTTAGCATTATCAGAATGGTAATGAACATTGCATTCAATTTAAATGCATTAATGATTCATTAATATCTAACAAGAGTCAACTTGTCAGAGGCTTTGAAGGAAGGCATTGACTTCATTTCTCTAGCAATAAAATTACTAGAAGAAATCTTTGAAGAATCTTTGAAGAATATTTATAAACTATTTGTATACATTGAAAATCTGTTTATTGTGCCCACCTTTATCATTATTTTAGTTAGTTCTTCTGGGTAATTGGCTGTAGTAGCTACATCATCACACGCTACTTCACTTGCACTTTTATATTATGGAGATGCTCACTTTTCTAAAAATTCATGGATCTCCACTACCTTCCAACATTATTTCTGCTGTTTCCTTACATCTCTCAATCTTCACAGAATTAAAGAAACTTATGGCTTTGCTCTGGACTAAAACATTCGTTTTAGGGAATATTGTGACTAGCTTGATCTGGTTAAGCCACTAAAACATATATATTAGCAATAAGATTGCTTCTCACTTTTCTATCTTTCATATGTTCACAAAAATAGCATTTCTTTATTCCTTCAAGAACTTTTCCTTTTCATTTGTAAATTGATTAATGGATACTCTTGGTCAAACTCAGCTTTTGAGATGAGCTTTCTCACTAAATCTTTTATACCATTTTATTTGAAATTAGAGATCTGCAACTCTTACTTTCACTTGAAAACTTATGTCACAGTAAGGTTATTAACTGGATTAATTTTAACATCATGTCTCATGGATTAGGGATGCCTCCACAAAAAAGAAAGATAAAATAATTGATTGGTGGAGCAATGAAAATAAACAAAATGTTTGTCACTTGTTTGTTATCTTATGCAGGTCTAGTTGGTGGTATCCCAAAACAAATAAAAAAGTAATTTTGATGATCAGTATAACAAATATAAAAATAATTAAAACATTTATATATTATTGGAATTACCAGAATGTAACACAGACACTTGAAGTAAGGGTACACTTTTGTCAAAAAAAGCATCCTGACAGTTTTACATAAGGCAGTATTTCCACAAACCTTCAATTTGTAAATAAAAACAGAAAATTTAACATCAGTGAAGTGAGGTAAAGTGAAGCACAGCAAAATGAAGTATCACTCTATCTCACAAGAGGTTAAAATAGTGTAACCATTATGAGAAATAGTGTGATAGTCTTTAGTAAAACTAAAAAGTTACTATATAATTCAACAATATCATTTCTGAGCATATAACCAAAAAGTTTAAAAGCAGAATATCAGATATTTGCATACTTGTAATCATACCAGCAATGCTGATAACATACAAAGGTAAAAACAACCTAAATGTCCATTAATACATGAATGGAAAAACAAAATATGATATATACTTAAAATTGAATATTAATCTGTCTTTAGAAGAAATAAAATTATTATTCATAAATTAGCATGGATGAAACTTGTAACCATTATGTTAAGTATAAGACAGTCATAAAAATGATACCCTATGATTCTATTTATATGGAGTATAAAAATTCAAACTCAGTATTTCATAAATTCAAATCTGCCTTGACAAAAGAAATAATAAATATTACAGCAGAAATAAAACAGAAAATAGAAAAACAATAGAGAAAATTGGAGGAAATAAAGACCAATTATTCAAAAACACAAAAATAGCAAGAAATCAATATGTACATTGACAGTAATGTCCATAGTTATGACTTCATAACTATGATTTTTTTGTTTTTGGTCTTTTTGAGACAGGGTCTTACTATGCAGTTCAGGCTGGTCTTGTACTCAATTTGTAGCCCAGGCTGGCCTCAAACTTGCAGCAATCCTCCTGCCTCAGCCTCCAGAGTGCTGGAATTACAAGCATGAGCCACCACGCTAGGCATTATTTCTGATTTTATTTAATTCTTTGTTATTCTTTTTCATAGGGAGTTTAGCTAAATGTTCACCTTTGTTTAATTTTTTCACATAACTACTCTTGCTTACATTGATTCTTCTTTACTCAGTCTAGAGTAGGAGACCGAACACTGAAAAACACAATGCAAATGAAGAAAACAACATAGGACTCTCATTTATAAGATTAAAGAAAGTATGTACCTCCAAAACTCTTATGCGTTTAAAGCACTATTGGATCATGGAGGCACTACACTAATCAGTATATTCATCCACTAACGAGTTCAGCACCTGAGGGTGCTGTAAGGAAATGGAGCCTGGTAAAGGTAAATCACCAGAGGCATGACCTGGAAGGCTGTATAGACTTCTCTCAGTTCCTCCCTTTTTACTGTGCTTCCTGGCTGCTATGATATGAGCCACTTTCCTGTCAGACCCTTCCACCATCTCCTTCGTACACTGGAGCCACTCAACTATGGACTCAATCTTCTAAAGACTGTCAGCCAAAATACAACCCTCTGCCTTTTACTCGTGGGGGTGTTGGTAACTTTGCTCCAGTGATGAGAAAGTGACTATGACAAAATGAATCAGTGATCCTC
>NW_004955475.1:6922190-6925301 GCF_000276665.1 Chinchilla lanigera
TATATAGTAACAACGAAATCCAACAGAATATTGAAAGAATTATAAGCCATGATGATCAAGTGGAATTTATCTTGAGACTGCAAGAATGATTCTACGTATGGAAAACAATCAATAAATAATGCAACAATAAAAAATATTAGTACAAAGAAGGAAACTAAAATATATAGTCACCTCAATGGACAGAAAAAAATACCTTTCCCCATTTTGAGTTGAGCAACTTTCCTCTGTCATGCTTTTCTACCATGCCAACAAATCATTCATGAACTGAACTCTCTTAAACAGTAACCCAAATTAAACCCCTCATCCTTTCAGTCATGAATATTAGGTATTTAGTGCTACTAACAGGAAATATGACTACTACAGAAAATTGGTACCAGAGAAGTGACATTATTGCTCTCACTATATCTGCCCACGTGACTTGGAAGCCTTTGGTACTGTCTTGGAGAAGTCTGGAAAGATTTGGAGATGCTAGCTAGAAAAACCTGCGAACACTATGATGGGCAAATCTGTGGTTCTCTTAGAGCCCAGTGGCAGGGTGATACATGAAGCTGTCAGAGTGAACCCACAGATGTGGTGGAAGTTGGAAATACCAAGAATGTGGGAGCCTGCTAATGAATCCTATAGATAGTGAGGAGAACCAGCTCAAAAAGTGCCTCTGTGGGCTATAAACAACAAGGTCAGAGGGACAGAGTTGCACAAGGCCTTTGGAGCTCATGTCTCACCACCATATTCTCTAGGTGCTGGAAATTAAGCCACAGAATTTAATGATTGCATGAGAGTTTCACTCTTACTTTAGCGTGATTCCTTTTATGACCCAATTCCTCTCTTTTCAATGGAAATTTAACCTCTGCAGTTGTATGCTGGAAGTATTTAACTTTCTCTTAAATTTGTATGAGAGTTCACAGTTAAGAGTTTGCCTTGAGTCTCTAATGAGACTGTGGGCTTGGGCATTTTAACAATGTTGGAGCTTTCCCAGTCCCTGCGTGCCCTGTGCTGAGTGAACGAGTGCCCTGGGAGCTGCAGGCCACGCGGTTTGAGACCGTGCTTTGCTCACACCACCACAGTTCCCAGCTGAAACTAGCAGAGAGAGCCAAGTATTTCCCATCTACTTCCTCAGGGCAGAACGGGCAACCCAGGACCCTGCCGCCATTACAGACTGAGTATCTCCCCTCCCTGCACCCACAGCAGAGAGGAGGTCCTCACTCAGAAGCCCCAGGGACCTCTCTGGCTGCAGGCAGGGTGTGTACCCTCTCCCAGCACCCACTCACCCTGTGCCCAGTGAGCAAGTGCTCCAGGAACTGCTGGTCCCGAAGTTTGAGTCCATGCTTTACATTCACTCAGACTCCTTAGCTGGTCAACGGCACGGGCAATCTGTGACTGCTACCCATCCGGCCAATATCTGGTTCCTGTATGTGTCTTGAACTGACTGGAGACACAAAATCAGGTGGTTCACAAACTGTACACCCTGCAGTTTGTGTCTGGATTTTGCCTATACCTGAACAGCCTGGGCACATAGGTCCACTGGACCGGGATTGTCACACAAGTACAACCAGAGTCTGGACTGTGCATGTGCTCTGAATGGCAAGGGGATCCTGGTTCAGACAGTTGGCCCATCAGCTGACACCAATGCCCGTGTCTGAGAAAGGGGATAGCTAGATACAAATCAAAAACTGCCAGAAAGCCCAAGACTAAGTAGTGCTTCTCAGAGGTCACTCAAGGGGAAACATGACCAGCAAGAAAACTAGGAACACTAGTGGTCTTGGCTGTGCAGCTACTGAGGAGGGAAACTGAGCTTTCTGCATCTGGTAGCAAACATGACAAAACAAAGGACTAAAACACAATCCCAGAACTCCACCCCAATGAAAACAAGTCCAGGAGACATCAACATAAGAGAACTTGGTAAACACATGCCTGAAAGAGCTGAAATGATTGCAATGGAAGTAAAGAATCAACTCCATAAGGCCATAGAAGAGATTAGATCAGAAATAATCTCTCAGGAAAAAAGTGAAATGACAATAATAAAGAAGGAAATGCTCAAAAAGTCTGAAGAAGAAACATATCAGAAAATAGAAGAACAAAGGCAAAGATCAGAAGTGTTCAATGAAAAATATAGAAAAAAGTTAGAAAGCATGAACCAGTTTCAAAAAACTTCCAGGAAAACAAAGCTGCTATTGAAAGCTAGCAAAACCACTTGAATGAAGCAGAAGATAGAATCTCAAACTTTGAAGACAGCATGGCAGCCAGCGACCATGAAAGAAAGGATCTCAAAAAATTAACAAGGATTCAGAAAAAGTCAATTCAACAGCTGCAAGATGAGGCAAAAAGGAATAATGTACGACTTATAGGAATCAATGAAATAGCAGGAAACAACACAACTGACATAAAAAAGATTATTTGCAGAAATAATAGCAGAAAATTTCCCAAGCATGGAAGCAGAACCTGATATACAAGTAAATGAGGCATGTAGAACTCCAAACAACCACAACCAAAATAAAACAACACACAGACATGTAAGAGTGAAGTTCCCAGATCCCCAGCAAAAGAACAGAATATTAAAAGCTGCTAGAGAAAAGAAACAGATTACCTATAAAGGAAAGCCCATCAGAATCACGGCATACTTCTCAGCACAAACCGTCCCATAGAAAAGAGCTTGGAGTGAAGTATTACAGGTCCAGAGACAAAAAAGCTTCCACCAAAGACTGATGTACCCTGCAAAACTATCCCTCAAATTCAATGGAGAAATAAACATTTCCATGACAAAGAACAACTGAAGAACTTTATGAGTGTCAAACCAGCATTACAAAGAGTACTAAAAGATATTCTAGACAGAGAAAAATCTGAGAACAATTTCAAGAACAAAAGCAGAAAGGAAACGTCAAGAAGAGCAACCAAGTAAAGTAAACAGGTAGAAAAAGTAGGAGACCAGCGCAAGTAAATAACATGACAATGATAAATCAATACATATCAGTTATAACTATAAATGTAAATGGCCTCAATTCTCCAGTCAAAAGAAACAGACTGGCAAAGTGGATTAAAAGACAAAATCCAGAGGCCCTCGGAGCCGGCCGAGCAGGCTCCCCCAGCCCCCCGCGCCTTGCGCCCAGGCAGCCA